>NW_008667535.1:268518-317957 GCF_000695815.1 Acanthisitta chloris | reverse complement strand
TATATACATGCAGAATCTCATATACATCTATGTGTATATATTTTATACAAATACCACCGTTGAAAAAAAAATATTAACACATTAAGTGCCCAAGTGTCACTGCAGTACCAGGAGCAATAGATTTAATTAGGTAGCAAAAATAGAAATAGGAATCTGGTTAATAGCTTCCAAAGCTGATCTTAATTGGCTTACTAGTTGAAGATCAAGAAAAAAAAATAAATCTCAAACATCAGTTTAAGCAAATACTGAATAAATTATTCAAAATAAGTCTGAGAATCAAATAATTAGATAAATAATATGTAAAGTCAATAAAGTGTGACCATCAACAAATGACAAATGCATGAACAATAGAACAGTATTATTCTTCTACTTAGTTGCAGAGAGTTCCTGTGTATCCATCAGATTAATTGCTTATTCCAGTTATTGCATTCATTCAAATGTATGAGAAAGCAAACCATTGATTTACTGCTGTCAAGGAGTACTTAGTGCAGCAGTTCAAACAAACCATGGCTGTCTCCATATATAATTCATGTTTATTATAAATGTAAAGGAGAAGGAAAATGCTACAAGAGCATGTGTAGGCTCAGCTATCTCCATTTCTGTTGTTTTTCTGAATGTAATAAATACAATGTTTACCTGTAGAAATAATCAAACAGAAATTTCCTGCACTGAATTGGTAATTTCCAGAAGCAGAGACAGTATTATTAAAAGCATTCTCCAAACACTGATTGCTTCATTCTAAAGTAAAGCACATCATTTGGTACTTAAGAACAAAGCAACAAATCCAGGCAGCTTTTAATATGCCTGGCACATATGCCTCACAGATCTACAAATGGATCTAAAACATGTTCTGGATTACTTTTTGCTGGGATAGCACTCATTTAGAGAATGCACAATGGTGCAATCTTGCCCCCTCTCAGAGCTCTGCTCTTCCCTTATTGAGCTGGTTGAAATTCAAAGAGCATTCAGACACAAAAAGGGTATTCAGACCCTGTCACTCTCACAGACCTGGCTGCAAGGCTGAGTTATATTTTGGTTTTAGGCTAGTAATATATCATTGGTTATGTCAAGTCTTCTTTAGAATTTTGAACTTGTGGTTCTTTCAGTTTCATTAGGTGATGCTTTTCCCTTTCCCAGCACCATGTTATAAGAAGGAACTCTCTCTCCTTCCAGCACTCTCTAATGCCTGCACTGGCTAGTCATCACTTCTTTCTTAGCCTAGTAAAAAGTAGAAAATCACTTGGGCTTTGTTCCTCAATTACATATTCACCATCTAACTCTGACATAGGGAAAGTGAAGTTCTAGGCACATGTTTCTAATTAGAATACAGTTCCAATTACTAACTTGAAATGAGAATCCTACTGTGCAGTAGTCTATTATGAAATGTATCTGAAGAAAATGACACAGGGCAATGCTTAGTTCCTTTTTTTTCAGTGACTTCAGCAAAATAATAGGCCCAGAACACCAAACTACTCAGACATAGCATATCAGAGTGAACGAGAGTGTGGGTATGTCCCTTGAAGGCATAATAATGATAGTGCTTGTTAAGGTCACCATTTTCATTTCAAACTACAGCAATAGCGATTTAAAAAATAAATTTTCAACCAAGAAGAACTTGGCAACAGCACAGTGCTGCAGTGTATGTGCAGGCATTGTCACATCATCCCTGTATAAAGAAAACAAACTCTTCAAATAAATAATTTCAACTGCTTAAAACACAAAACCCCATTTAGACCATAGAGCATAATCAACCAGAAATTCAAAGTCTTTTGAATAACAGAAATGATCAATCATCCTCCATCCACCAGTGCAGATAGGCTGTGAGCTTTTGGGTAAATAGCTGCTGTGTTAATTCTTGTCTGTTTCTTTGCCTGAAAGGTCTTGAAAAAAATAATAAATCTGATCTTGAAATAAATAAGGTTTGAACTTCTCTTATGCTTTATTATAATTTGTAGCAGATTAGACTTGGTAAGACTCTTAGCATTTTAAATCTTAAAATACAGTCTTTAAGTAAGCTTGTCTTTGCTGACCTGTCACCTTTAAGTTATTTGCAGAGAACTTTGATTAAGTAGCATTAACTAAGTCTTCTCCTTAAATGATTTGAAAAATGTAACTTTAAATAGGTCATTTTTTTAAAAAAAAAACTTCCTGAGCTACTTTCCTCAAGTCTCTCCCCTACGGATTGTCTTAATAGGTAAAGCACTGTCTATATTTGCTAGAGGTTGCAGCCTTTACTGGCAACAAAGTCAGTGTGTTCGGCTAGACAGATTCCTACAGAGACCTTGGAGCTTTCATGTGGGACCTCTGTCTCCTGGAAATGATATTGTATTTTACACAAAAAAGCACCTTCCTTATTCCAGCTCTTACAATCACTGTAAAAAATGTTGAGTTCTGCAGAGCACACAACTCTGCAATTCTATTTAATCTGAGATTGAGGCAGCCTTCCTCAGCTATGGATCGTGCTGAGAGATTTTGCATTACTTTTATCCTTCTTGCCTGCCTCTAAAGAAGTTCCTGTTATACCAAAAAAGTATTTGTGAGACTTGGAAAATATTTATTTTCCTGTATGAACAACACTAAACTCCATTTTTGTGTTTTCCCTTTGTGGTTGGGGTGAATAGCTAGTTCTAATAATTGCAACAATAATGGTTGTCAACAGCTTATGTTTCCCAAGCTCTTTGACAATTTACAAACACATAGCATCATTCTTACACCTACTATGTAAACTTAAATAAATCAGCAAACTTGGCCTGGTCAGCTTGTGAAGTACATCTGCTTCAAATGCTGTTTCCCAGCATGTTAGGAAAAGCTTAGGAGCAGAGCAGCATCTTCATGTTCTCACATTCTTATTTCTGACAGAAGAATTAAAAAAGCTATTTCTAACACACTTGTTTTTTGTTGGTTTTTTTAATTGCAGAGAAAGCCTGGGCTAAAGACTTGAGCTTCTGTTATTTTTGCCAAGTTGCTTTCAATAGTCAGTCACCACTGACAGACTTCAGTCACTGCTAAGGAGAGCAAATATTTATGGAGGCTTTTAAAGTAATATCTAAAATCAGGTCCCTGCTCTGGCAAACTGGTGACCTACAACTGAAAGGCTTTTGTGATATTGGTAACTCCCTTAGTCCCAAGCTCTCTTGAGAAACACCTGTTAGCAAGGGGAGTCTGAGTGATACACAGTTTCATTAGCAAATACATTTCCCTTACCTTTGAGAACTGCATATACAGCTAAAATTTGCCATTTCAGTTTACGTGGCTGCTATATCACATTCACTGTTAGGTCATGCATTGGGAAGTAACCTACAGCAAAAACAAAGCAACTAGACATATTTACTTACCAATAAAAACACCCTCCTTCTTGGAATATTTTCAGCTGACCTTTTTGGTCTCATTAACTCAAGAAAGGGATGTTACTGAGATTGTTTTAGATGCAATCGTTGCTTAAACATGACATTTAGGACTCGTGTAGAGGTCAGACATAGCAAGGTACCTTTTTCCAGCCAGTGAGCAGTGCCTTACATTTCTTCCCATGCTCCTTCTCCTCAGTTGTTCCTAAACACAACTTGTACACAAGAACCTCCGTATAGGCTGCAGCAAATTTTCAGCCTGTAGGAAGTTAGAGCTGTTAAGACAACTAGCATTGCACTAATAAAATCCAAACACTTATAGTCAAATCTTATTCCTGATGCTGCTAAATGGGAACTTACAGCTTAACATAATAGGCAATTTAGCATACAAATGTGCCCCATAAAAGCAGGATGTTGGCAGTGCAAAACTATAAATGTTAACCTTTGGGCAAGCTGTTACAAATGTGCCACAGGCTTTTGCAATTTTAATGAACTTGTTTGCACATATGAGGTTCATTTCGTACCAAACATGAGGATACACACACCCAATAAGAGAAACACCTTCAGAAATTCAGACCTGTGGGAGTTCAGTGTGTCCTACTCATCTGTTATCAGAGGTTTACAGCAGCAGGCAAGGAAAATGGCCTTTTTACCCTCAGAAATGTGATCAAGAAACAATACAGAACTCTCCTAACAGTGTTAGAGAAAATAAGAAATATTTTATGACTACAAGTGTTTGCAATCAAGACTTATATACTGGACAAGTACAGATGTTAATGAACGTGATTTTCCTGAGGCACTGTTTCATTATTTTTTGTAAGTTCCTGGAAAGGCACAGGTTGTAGAAAATGTGAGAAATCTATAGCAATTTCAAACCTAAATCAGGGCTAATAGTTATCTTATGAACTAGTAGGCACCTGTGACCTTTTGTTGTTAGTAATTTGGGTTTGATGAATCAATGTCTAAGCATCCTCTGAATCAAATAATCCTGCAGAGCAACCAAATTAAGTTGCTCCATCTCAGGGAAGCTCTTGTAAAAAAAAAACCCACACATTTTCAAGCAGCTTTGCTAGTCATGAACACAACACTCACACTCCAGCCTTGATGGTGGGTATGTTTTCAGGCCAAGTCTGTCACATTGTTTGGCTTTGGTAGGCCACTTCATTCCAAAGCAGAATTATTCAGAGCTACTCTTTCAAGCCAAATGTGTGAAAGATGACTCACAAAAAAAAAAAAAAAGATGATGTTTCACTCTTATCTGACTCCACTGCCAAATTTTCTTCACCTTACACCCGACTATTGCCTCGGCAAAATATCAACTTTTCAGTTTGCATTCACACAGTTTAACAACATGTCTACTGAAACATGCAGAACCAAGAACCTTCTTACTTGCTTGTTCCTTAAAGAATTAAAAGAAATTTAGTTTTATTTGGCTATGAGGTTCTTTTTGCTTGGTTAACAACCTTAACTGCCAACAAAGCATAGATCTAGGTTGTAAAGAGGATTCATGTAGAAACAAAAAAGTATTGATCAGGTATTTCTCATCTCTCTAATAATTCATTTCTTTCCCTCATTGTGAATATATTTAGCTGTATACACATAGGTAACAATCTAGATACTCACTAAGACACAAGGCAAGAAGAAAATGTGGAGTTTCATATGTTCATATTTAATGTATGCATTAAATGTAAAGTTGAAACATGAAAGAGAGAGTGAAAGAGAAAATGAGGATAGTGTAAAGCCACAGGAATTTTTCAGTTTTAGACCCACAGTCAGTGAGAAAAGTAACTTTAATGTTATCCTTCAATATGCAGTGTAATGTACTCTATTTGGATCCACAAATATCAAACTATTCCACTTCATGTTTACTCCCATACAAGGTCAGAAAAAGAATTTCACGTACAAGTCCCCATATAACCTGTCTTTACATGTCTCTTTCCCAATGTGAGGCTATTGAAAATCTACTGAAGTTCTCAAAAGGTTTATATTATAATTTTTTTGCATTTCACTGTAGGAAAGAGGTATTAGATCATACTTCTTAATTCAACCAAGCAAACAGGAGTTATCTTCCATCCCCACCCAAGCAAAACTGAAAAGTAGTCTCAGAAAAAGAATTTTTCATTGCTTTAAAAGCACACACTGGTTACCTCACAGCAGGTCTGCTCTACGCTCCCATTGCTTTGTGTGTTGCCATCCAAAGGAGAAAGGTTACTTCTCCTGGGGACAGAATCCATCTGCTAAGACTCTGAGCTTAGGTGATGGGCTAGGAGATCTACACTGGCTGTGGGGATAGAAAAAAAAAAAACAAATTATGCAGATAGAATTTATTTTTCCTTCACTTAAAATCACAAGCAAACCTATTGCTATGATGCCAATCATTCTGACAGTGGAAACAAGCTGTATAACCATGTATGTCCCAAAGACAGCACACAGAGGTGTTCAGGCATATCACAAGGATAAACACAAGCAAACTGAAAATAGAGCAGTTTCATGTTCCTTTTCTAGTTATAAAAGAACTTCCCAGCCTATTAGTGAGCTAAGAAGTAATATCATTGACTAGCTTTGCTGGAAGCCAGAACAAAGAGGTTTTAGAGGATCAGATTTAGTTGATTGACAAACACACTATTGTTTTAGTAAAATAAAAGAATTCTCTTGGTTATAAATTTAGGATAAGAGAGCTCTTCATGTATCTATTCCAAAGGTGGATTTTTTCTAGCACATTCATGTAGCAATAATAGTGTGATCTTGGCAGCAAAGGGTTCACTCTGAGGACCGCAGAGAACCTACTCAAGTGCTCAGATTGTCATTTTTCCAACTACCCTGTGTGTGTCTCTGGGACTGAGTTCCTGTCAAGTTGCACTTTGGCTGCTTCATCTGGGAAGTAGCACAGAAAGTTACATAAATTGTGGAAATATCCCATTATTTTCAAACAATCCACTCATTTGAATGCAATTTGAACTTACTTTGTGCAAAATAGGATTGCAGAAGATACAATATTTGTATGATCAAAAGATAACCTGAGTTATCTGAATGAAATTTAATAACAAAAACAAGCAAACCCAAAAAATGTGTCTGAAAACTGAATATCAGAAGTTCATTCATTTAAGCATTCAACTTAACTCATTAAAAACAATGCATATCATAATAGCAAGATTAAATTGAAGTAATGGCATTATCATTATCATACCCTGCTATGCATGAGCAGCACCTAACACACACAGGTGTAAAAGATGGAACATTTTAGGTTTGCATTTGAAGAGCATAAATTCACCTGCATGGTTGGTTGCTTTTGTTGCTCTGTATTATGTCATCTTACATGCTGTAAAATATGTCCTTGACATTAATTTTCTGCAGAAAACAACTAGGGAAATTATTAGCAGAGCTGTAAAAACAAAACCTCTTCAAGTCATTATTATTTAAAAATATTCATGTTCATTTAAACTTGGCCTATGAAATGTAGAATTCAGTGTTCCAGTTCCAATTTCTCAGTTTAACTTAATCAAGTCTAATGGTGCAAAGGTGATTATCTGTCTTCTTCTAAGTTCAAGAATGTAATAAAACTGGTTACATTAGGAAGACAATTTATTATCTGTACAATGACAGAAAAAGGTAAAGAAAAAGTAATTTATGGTGGAGCCTTCCATGCTTAATGTATTAGTTGCAGCAGAGGTTAAAACTTTCAGCTTCTTAGACTTAGAGAACTGAGAGAGCTTGTGAATACATGAGATGAAACTTGTGCAATAACATAGAAATTACAATTCTTTATTTATGTAGCAGATGGAGATTCATTCCTTTGGTGTTATTCCAGTAATATTATGGTTTATGGTATGAAAATTTACACTGAAGTACAGGAGGAAAATCCTTGGGGCTGCATTCTCTTTTTCAGGTTGTTGCCTTTTATGATCCCTAGGGAAAAACTGCTCAGTTGTATTGTGGCTCCACTTATGGCAAAAGACAGAATCAGGACAGGAACATATTTCTCATTGCTCCTATTAGTCTAGAGGAAGATACTCAGTGTCAATAGGACTTGAACATAACAGGGGGCACAAAGACCTTGGATGAATGGCATAAGAAGCACAACTTCTTCAAGCCTTATTGCCTCTGCCTTTTCTGAGAATGATCAGTATGTCAAATAAAACAAAAACCAGATATTTTTCAGCCAGACATTTTCTGCAAACAGCCCAGTAATAACGGGAAAAACATTCTTTTCCATTTTCTGGTTTGGGAAACACAGCACTTTCTTGCCATATTACATCTGTTGCAATTGCACTACACTAGCCTAACATGTCAGGAAAGTGTGAACCTGAAATACAGCAGCCTATCTTTGGCTCATAGCACTGCAATGTTTATGGGTTTGTCTCTTTTCTCCCGATGTGCCAAAGTTTATTTCTGTCTTTGTCCCAGCCTCTCTCATCCTTCTGATCCATGAAATTTGTAAGAGCCACAGGGAGACTGAGGATGATGCCAGAATAAGTTTGACTGATCTATCATGCACGTTTTTAAATTAATTCCATTTTGTTGATTATCTACAGAGACATTTTCTCAATTTTTTTTCTAATTGAGCAGAAGAAATTTGGCAAATTCTTAAAAATACGAGGTGATTGTCAGCTGTAAGAGTTTTCTACATTTGCCCCAAATATCTGTTCTATCTCTCACCAAACGCAGTCATTTTTTCTTTGCTATTAAAGCAGATTGTGTGTTTGTGCACCCAAACACTGCAGCTCCTTCACAATATGACTATTCTATTCCATTAGAATAGTATATAATTTGTTTCAAAACAAGTTAATGATAAAATTAAGAGAGAAAATAAACAATTATACCCTAAATATGTGTGATTTCATACTGAATTGCAGCAAAAAAAAAAAGTCTGTGCAGTGGACTATACTCTAAATGACATTAAACTTGTGATGCTGTTTCCTGAATCTTACATAACATTCAGTGAATCAGCCACTTCTGCTGTGCAAAATGTAGTTTCCACAGTATCCAGCACCTCACTCCAATCAAGATGCATCACCTTTCAAGCCAGAAACATCACCTGATTGAATTACATACATTAAGAAGTGAATCTAATACATGGTCTATTAAATCACTTGATGAAATCAACTTGTGATTATAGAATCATGCAACGACATCCTCGTCTGGATTGCCTGCATCTTTCAGGAAACTTGCTTGGGGGTAGTTTCCTTACTGGAACTTTAAAATTAGGAAGGTCTATGCCTTTCAATGAGACTGACAGTACTGTATGGGTTTTCAGAGCTATAAGACAGTATACATCTAGATATATTCAGGAATATTAGTTTAAAAAAGTATATTATTTTTCACCGTATACCTGCTTTACTGCCAGGCACACCTCAGTGACTTCTTCTCTAACATAAATATTTTTTTATCCACCCCAAAGTGCTGATAATCAGTTGCCAAGCTTTCCTATCTACTGTTTAGGACCATTCAATCAAGTACATTCATTTTACTCATGCAAAAACCTCTGTGAGATTGGGCTTATCAGAAACAGGGTTTCTGAATGTGTTTGGCTTCACTTTTATGGTCCTGTTTCAAGGCTAGTGTCTGTGTCTAGATATCCCAGAGCAGTGATAAATAGAGCCAGAGGTTGGTTATTACAAATGTTTGCTATCTCAGATGTATTGCCATCTCATTACAACATGTTTCAACTTCTGCGTGTACAGGTCTCTTATTTACACTCTACTGCATTCATGTAGGGAACACTGATAGCTAGGGCAGCAGAGAGCAGAGTGAAAGGACACAGTTTCTAATACTTTTAAAATACTCTCCATTACTTTTAACACCAGAAACTGATGTCTCTGCATCAAAAATGTAAAAGTTTCCAATTTTAAGATTCTCAGATGATGATGGTAATGGTTAAAGCCTAGAACTGAGATAAACATTTATTCTAGTCTGGGTCACCTGAGCTTTTGGGAGCTGTCAGCCAGCCAACACATACGGACAGGGAAAAGTATGGATTGCTTTTTCCTCAGACTCACAAAGCAAGTTTGAGGGCACTAGAGTGCCATAAGACCTGCTAGACTTAGAAACTTCAGATGAAAAGGTACAGCATGTCTTTTATTCTGCCCTGGTCTCTATAATGTCATTATGCCATTTGTGATATAAATGAACATGACAAATTTTACCTATACAGCTCTATACAGCCTCAATGGAATATTCAGAGGGAGATAATCAGCACGTACTATGTATGCAACACCTATTTTAGCTGTTCTCTCAATGAGCTCTGGGAAGAACTAATTTTATTATCATATATAAAAAGCAATGAAATTATACTTAATTTCTGGGATTCCTTAAATAGATAAAGAAATTATTCTAAAAATAAAGTAAGTGCAAAATTCAGACCTGAAACGCATCAGCTGTTTGAAGTCTGCCTGGCAGCGGTCTAAAAGTGGCGCTATTCAAGCAGTCACCACGGTGCCTCATTTTTCACATCATTGCCTCTCTGGATGTTGGTGGAGGATGCCTGTGTAAGCTCACAGGTGGCAATGAATGGGCTCAACTGCACAGCTTCCCTGGCTGCACTCCCAAAAACCTGAAAGAAATGAAGCAACGGAAACCTAACAACAAGGTTCAACAAGAGCAAATGCAAAGACACATCCTTGGCACATGCAATAGTTCTGGGAGGGCATCAACTGGCCAGTAAAACGCTCTGCAGAAAAGACCTGTGGGTCCAGGTGAAAAGTTGAGAATGATACAGCACTGTGCCCTTGTGGCATTGAAGAGTAGCTTCATATTGTGCTGCATTTGCAAAAACACAGCCAGCAAGTTAAGAGAAGTGATTATTCTCTTGTACCTGACAATAGCTGGACCACGCTTTGCCCAGTTTTGGGCTCTAAGTACCTTGCCAAACTTTTTTTAATGGGAGATTTACTATCTTCTCTATGTTGACTAATGAGTGTTTCATAGGGAAGATGGAGCCAGACTCTTCTCGGAGATTCACAAGACTAGTGGCCATGAACATAAAATGCAGAAAAAAAAGTTTCTATGAAAGCTAAGCAAAAAATTTCTTCATGATAAAGGTGGTCAAATACTGGAGCAAGGGCCTAGAGAGGTTGTGAAGTCTCCATTGTTGGAGATATTAGAAGTTCAAAACAGAAAGTGCTGAGCAACCTCACCAAACTAAGCCTTATTTTTCGGAGCGTAGAACAGATAATGTGCAAAGGTCCTTTCCAACCTAAAATAATGGATGTTTCTGTGGTCTTAGAATGTTGCACCTACAGATCATTTGTTTGCTTGTATCCCCAGTCAGATTTGCTTAGCAGTTAGAGATTTTTCCCAGTGCTAGTGGTTCAGGTTGCCTTTTTTTCCAGGGGCTGGGGTGCTGATTTTTACTGATGAAACTCCCCTTAGCATCTATATCTCAAAATAAGAATCTGATGCCAGAAATACTCTTGAAAAGACACCAGCTGACTGATATTATTCCATATCACAGATTTCCAAGGAGGGCAATTCATGGCAAATATAGCATTTTCCCCATACTTCTTATAACCTATTTCTTCAAGATCCAAATAAATGCTGTCAGAACATCGAATAAACCGTTCTTCCAGAATGTGAGAAGTGCAATCTGTCCACATTACACTACCTCGCTCTCTAAGGAGCAAGAAAGGATTTGCTTCAGTAAAGAAGGCACTCTGTTATATGGCTTTTTCTTTTGTAGTCTCGTATCTTATGTTTCAATGGGTAAACTCTGCAAGTCAGATTTATATTCAAGTCTAAAGTTATGTTTTGTTGCAGTAAAATCAAAGGAAGCAATGACAGATTGATCTATGGAAGAACAGGTGGGAACTGAACAGACCTTATTAATCTTTTTCTCTACTTGGTGGCACTCAAGTGCCTTTAATACACAGAGAGAACTTTATCTGTGCCATGTGAAGTTAACCTTGAATAGGTCTTGGATTTCTAAGCATCAGAAGAAATTATTTTTGAGTTAATATCTTGCATTTTTCAATAATTCATATATTTCTGTAGCATCTCCTTGTCCTCAGTGTTTTCTGCCCAGCTGAGAAACATTTAATGTGGATCTTTTTCTGAGACATCTTTCCCCATGTTTTACATGTGGGCTGAACTCTCTTTGTGGAAGAGAGGCCTCTGGAATTAAACTTTCAGGCACCTCAGTCCACTACCTAAGGCATTTTAACAATTTTACAGTGTATAATAAGGAACTTCATCTTCCTGTTGCAGCAACTTTATTTCTATTAGAGGCATAAAAATTAATGGAGCTAATTATAGGCTAGTTTAAGCATGGCATTGAAGTCTAATGAGTAACAAAAAATGGGAGGATCCCATGTTCAAGCACCCACAGCTCCGTGAAAGCTTTTTGTGTAGAATACAAACCACAGAGCACAGACTGATGTGTCTCTGCTAGTTCTCTTTAGCTACCCATCCAAGAGACCTGAGTATAAAGCTAAACTGCAAATGGGATCAGAAGCTACAAAGGTCACTTTACAGGTATAGTATATATATTTGTCAACCATCATTATGCATTACTACTAAATTTAACTTATTTCAGAATATTACTGAGCACCATCTTCACTACATCACTTATTTATTTCTGATTAGGATACTGCATTTGCTATCTGCTTAGGCACTGAAAAATGCAAGCGAAATTTTGCTGCCTTACACACAAACCATACATACATGTACATAAAGGCAACATTATCACCATGCTGGACCAGCTTTCCTCCTGAGACATGATGAACCAAGCTGAGAGATGCTATGGTGATGTGGTGGCAAGAAAGGAAATAGCCCTCAAACCATAGCACTGGCTTGCTTTTTATACTAGATCTGCTTCTTGATTTGCTTATTCCTGCATGAAAATGCTTAGGAGCAGAACAGAAACTGAAGACCTGTGGAAGTCACTGATTGCTGTTGTTGTCTTTCAGACAGAGTTTTGAAAAATGCATCTACTGGCTTTAATGCCATTAAAAGAATTTAACAAGTTAATGCAATAAAATTTAATTACCTTGATTTGAGTGTGTCTCTAGTTGTTGCATTTACATGATGAAAGTGCTATAAGGCTCATTATCTTAAATAAACTCCTAATTTCCTACTCACAGTTGCTAAAAGTGTTGTTCCAGAATCAGCAGCACCAAAATGAACATTTCAGTCACTTCCTCATGGTTACAAGGCTTCAGGTTTCACAGCTGCAACCTTCATGGCATGGCTGGAAAGAAATCACATTTTTGTAGGAAGACAAAATTGCTGTAGCTCGTAACAGGCCACAGGGTTTGTCCTGTGTTTGCAGGGTGTCAGAGCTGAGCCAGGTCAGGCTCTGTCCAAGATGTACATGAACCACCCAGAAGTTTTTTCTTTATCTTGCTGCAATAGCAGCTTTTCTAAAGACTTGGTGCCTGTGCCTAGTTTGTTGGCATAATCTTTGTGTGGTACAGCCTTTCTTTTCCTACAGATAATAGCGTAAGGTACAGCCTTTGTTTTTCTATAGATAACAGTAACAAGTAGTTTCATTATTGTGTACCATAAGATATTTATGACAGGAGTATAAATATTTCATGCAGAGGAATACAGGCCTGGTATGATAGCAGAGCCATTAAGAAATGGGGACATAGGATTCTGAGTTGAAGTGTGCAGGCTTGGGATGACAACTGATGGGCACTGGTTGGCCCTGGACAATGTGCAGAATTGTTATAGGCAAACTTCTAAGTTTCTACCCATTTTTCTGGTGTTACACTTACCCTTCCACTTCCCTTTGCATGTCCTAATGTTGATGACTTCAGTCATTGGAGAGGATTGGAGGAGTAGACTATGACATTTCATCAGCATCCTAAGTCCTTTGCCTTGAGGAGTATGTTGAAGGTCCTTTTTACTCCTCTTCTTCCTTATCTTTCTATTCACCTGCTGCCAATTTTATGTTTTTCAACATGCTTTCACATCTGGCTCTTTTTTCATTGACTTGCAGGTGCAAATCACATCTAAATTCATTAAATTTGGTGTCTAACATACATCAAGTATCTCTTTGATCTCTTTGACCCTTGAAAAAGTTCTGCCCAGCTCCAGGTCTGCCTTTCTCTAACTGAACTTCTGATTACATGTTTTGTTTCCTAACTGCAAAAATCAAGATGAGATGCTCAAAGTAACCAGCTGGAGAAAGAGTGGGTTATCCTGAGCTCATTTTGTTTTTCAAGCCAAGAGATGAAGAAATATTACAATTAAAAAAACAGTAATCTGATTCTATTGTGTGTACAAGTCTTTCAAAGCAAAAGACTGACATTTAATAGATGGGAAGGCAGATTTTCTGCTCTCAGATTCCATTGGTGAAGCTTCCAAACAAAGGTGTTGCATTGTAACAATTGTAGTCAATCACTCAGCAGTAGGAAATCATTCTGAATATCTGACAAAACAAACTTACCATCTTCTAGCCAGCCCTAATAGCTCAGGAGATGGCTCTGTGCTTAGCATCAATACTGCAGTTCATAAGTCTCTTCCAATAACATGTCTGGGCAAGATGAGGGCCACATTTTTGTTTTTCCAACTACCATCACTCATGAATAGTCCTTCCCGTGAGACCTGAATGATGGTAAATATTAGTCAAGTGAGTGTCATTTAGTTTATTTTGTCAGAAGGTGGACACATTATTATCTTTGCTGACAGTAGCAAAGTTAAATTTAGTCCATGTTACATTTTTCAACCTCTGTAGGAGGACTGTTAGTCTAAACAAAAACATGTCTATTTTTAGGAGGGAATTGGCTTCTTGCTTTTTGTCTGCATAACTTCTTAGTATGCTGAGTTATTTCCTTTTAAAATTAATGTCACTAAACAATTACTGCACACATATGTCAAGCAAATATCACAGAAGATGAAGTTGCTGATGAAGTAAAAGAGGAAAACAGGTGTGTGCCTCTGTCAATCAATAAACTAAATAGATTTAACCAAACTTAGAGAATAATTTTGTAACCATAGTCTGAACTATACTTGATCTTGTTCTCCACTCTTTAAACAATCATATAAAAATTGATCATATGAATTTACTAGAACAATGGCAGACTTAAGGCCATAATAATTTCATTTTAGGCAGTAGCCAAATATCCTCATGCTGTTATCAGAATCATTAATATGCTACATGAACACACCAACAATAAAAATTCCTCATTTATTCTCCCTGCATATCTGCAGGATTAATGTCAAATACTCTCCAGCTTCCTGAATAAAAGGTTTCTTGTTTTTGATGTGACAAATGAGAAACAAATCTCAGCCTGAACTTTTTCATGAGCTGATTATTTTATATTGTGATTTCTATTTTTTTGACAGGCCTGAGTTCCAGGTGGACCAGAGGTAACAGCAGTCACCCAGCCATGCTGGCAGAAAGGCAGCAGAGGAATACAAAACTGTGCAAAATGCAAATTCTCAGTATTTTGTTCCTCTCTCTGCAAAATTCAGCTGTTCCTTACTGTGCCCTATGCGTTACAATTGTGACCCGATTCCATTAAAACAAAACTAGGATATGTGTTAAAAGTTTTCCTGACACTCTCTAGGATGTTTCTTTCCTGGTGCAGAGACCTGTGGAAATTACCACTCTTCTTGTGGGCTATCAAGTGCACAAATGCATATTTATCAGGGACTGTGTGATATCACATCTACATCTCAGAGAAGCAAACAGTAACTCTATTTGCCCTTTCTGTAGAGGATAAAATCAGGTCCTCTCTGTCTAGACTTCAAAAACATGCAAAGGCACTCTAACTTGGTTCTCTGACTTCATTTAGGGGTTTATATTTATGCCCAGAGTCTCTAATTTTACAGAATTTCCTTACTCTGGCATGAGCTAAAAATAAAATCTAGAAGATACAAACTCAAATCATTAACCCAGGATCAAATCCATCGTTTATTGCTGTGTAAGAGTTTATCTTAGCCAAAATTATGTAGCACAGCCAGAAAACCAAAGGAAACCATAGTGTATTAAACAAAAGACCAAATCCTTCACACTTCCAGCCTTACAAATGGTACTCTACAAGAACATTTTTATGCAGAAAGAATCCACATCTAGAGTAAAGGAAATCAATTATTTATGCAGAGTTTTTTTTCAGATAATTTTGCTGTTCATCAGAGATGGGACTAGAATGGGAAAGAGGAATAATTTTAAGCTAAGGAGTCTTAAGGCTTCTCTACTAGGAATTCCCAACTTTATTCATTTTCTCTTGCAAGCAATACAATTCTGCTTTGAAATAAATTCCCCTGTAGTGTCATCTTCCTTCTTTGGGGAGCCTTTAAGGCAGTTCTAAGTCACATTCTGCATATTCAGTAGGAGAAAAAAAATATCTGTGAATTTACTAATGCCAAGACTAACACCTCTAAAATGAAAAAAAAAAGCTTATCTGCTAACTGTTGCCAGAGACAAGGCTACAACTTACAATTCAGCTAGACTAGATAAACTCCTGTTTGGGAGCTGGGTGCAACCGCTTGGAATAATCAGAGCAGTTACAACAGTCTGGGACACAACTGGAGATTCTCTGAAAATTAGAACCTTTCCAACTCACACATCAGCAAATCTTGTCCTACCATTCTGAGTTCCAAGCTGACACATTAGATTGTTGATGGCTAAACACATCATCATACAGCCCTGGAGCTGACCTTAATATCACAGAATTTAGAAAACTACACCTAGTGATAAGGAAGATATCACCATAGGTGAAACTGATACAGTGTTCAGAACCTTCAATCAAAATTTCTAAGACAAATCTTTCAAGGTAATTTCACAGAATGTTGGACATGACCTGCCCTACTGCTTAGGTTTGTTTCTGCCCCAAATCAGTGCAACTCGATGAAGCTCAACCTTCTGAGTGATCTTAGCTAGTTTTTAACCAGTCAGCATCCTATGCTACAGACTGTGCACTCTCTAGGCAGCCCCGTGTGATTTTACATTTAGGCTCTATCTATTATGCAGTGATTTTGGGTTCTAATGTCTCCCTAGAGCAGCAGTACTGAGAGATGTGTGCAGCCACCTGTGCTCTCTTTCCCAGTATGGCCATCAAATTTTAACCAGCATCCCAGAAGTGGGAAAAAAGGAAAAAAGTATGCCTTGTTTCCTACTTTCCTACAGGTTTTAAGTTGATCATTTTAAGAAAGTGCTGTGAAGAGCCTTGTTTTCCTCTAGTTGTTTTTACTTAAAGTCATTTCGTGTTTCTGGAAATGCTTTACCTTTTCCAGAGATACATAGAGTCAGTTTTTTGAAACCACTAGCACCACAGTGGATGATCCCAGTTCTTTTCCCCTTCACATCTCTTAAAAAGGCTTTCTACAGTCATTCTAGTGGGAGTTTGACCAAGTGTGAAAGTTCACTCGAAAGCTAAGTCTTTGTATCCTAGAGTTCTATTTATACCAGATGTATTTTGTACAGATTTAGAGATCATTTCCTAAAAAATTAAGTACTGCAGAAGCACTGGTAGGAAGAGGACTTCAATGGCATTCATGGTATCCTCTCCCATAGGAAGTTACCTGATTTATCAAAGAGAATAACCTAAATAGATTGCACTTTGAAGATTTCTTTTCATGATATAATTTCTATTGTGTGATATAGTGATTTCTACCCTAAATATTTCGCCCTGCCAATTAAATAAAAGTCCACCTAAATTAACAAGTTGAAACAGAGCAGTTACATTTGTGAAACACAAAAGTCTCTATGACAACTAATTGGATTGTATATGGAATTTATTGACTTGTGATTAGAATATATCCATTTGTGTGTAGCAAACTGTTTACACTATGTGTGCCGTCTGCCGTGATCGGTAATCAGCACTCTGGAAACAGATGGGACTGTATATAGAGCATATTGGCTCTGGTGTACATTAGAATACATTGGAGCAGTTTACATGCTCAAATATATATGTGAAGTCACAGCACTCTATTAAATAAAAGCTCATTTTATATCCTCCAGCAACAGATCTTCTCTACTTCAAGAACTAGTCAAGCTATTAGAAATGTTTATTTAGGATTCTATATAGTCTGTTCTCATAGTGGGTCCAAATTATGGAACTACATCCTACTAGCTCTTAATGGAATGAAGTTTCTCATTAGACTGTATGAATTTAACATGAGCATGGTTTGCCTTTGTCATGCATGTTTACTCCTATTTGTATACCCAAGGCAATCTGATGCTGGATAGTCACCTGGAAGAGGTGTGAAGGTGCAAGCAACTATTCAGTATGCAACACAGTGGAGAATCAAGGTTACTTCCTGCAGAAGAGATTTTCAGTGTTCTTTTGTCATGGTAAGTGAAATCCAAGGAACAAAGGCAGGTTTATGTGTGGGATTGCAATAGGCACTGTCCATGGAGCACCAAAGATCACACATGCTGCCAGCCTGCCCAAGGTCTTAACCCAGAGGAAATGACACTACAGTACAAGGGTCAAGAGCTAGAAACCTCAGGGAAACATGCAGAGGAGCCACTTATGGGACATTTGAGCACCACAAAACATAAACCACTTTAAACTCCACTTTAAATATGAACTAGCTAGAAAAAGAAAGGAATTGCAACACTTTACATATTATGTAGTGTCATATTTTTATCAAGGCTGTAACAACATAAGCAGTTTTATAGCAAAACATGAGAAAAAAACAAATCTGAGTTCTTGAAGAGCAAAGTAAATATGTTTTTGATTTTTTTTCTGTATGTTTAGAACTAGCACAAGAAGCTTTGGACTATTTCCACTGTCAAAACTGCTACAAATTCCTCTGAATAAAATGGTCCTCAGTATCAACAGGTCAGTTATTAAAAATATATTTATCACAAGACAATATGTACAGGTTTATGATTACTAAAAAAAATGAGGGCTTATTTTATGCCAATCTGTATATACTGATGTACATAAGACTCAGCTGATTACTTCTGAAAAAAAACCAGATATTTATTTGAGTACAGGGGTTATATGGGACTGATTTCAATTAAGTACTCAGTGCCCTCAAATTTTATGGGAAGCACTTGGTGCCCTGTTAAAATAAAACAAATTGATTGAGACTATATATATGTACTGTAAGAAGTTGTTAATGAGGAAGTGCCTGTTCATCAGTGGTGTTTGGGAATCTGTGTTTTATGGCTTTCTCTGGTCTTTATGGACTTCTCTGTTTACCCTTTGGTGTTATTCTGAAGATCTGTTCTTCAGTACCAAATATCTTGTAAACACCTTCATGCTTTCTCTTTGGATGGGCAAACCACTCCTGTTCATAGAATCATCATAGAATCATAGAATTTAAGGGTTGGAATGGACCTTACAGATCATCTAGTCCCAACCCCTGCCCTGGGCAGGGACACCTCCTCACTAGATCAGGTTGCTCAAGGCTCATCCAGCCTGGCCTTGAACACCACCAAGGTTGGGGCAGCCACAGCCTCCCTGGGCAACCTGTGCCAGTGTCTCAGCACCCTTAGAGTAAAACCTTTTTTTCTCACATCCAACCTCGACTTCCCCTCCTTCCATTTGAATCCATTACCCCTTGTCTTATCACTGCAGTTCCTAACACAGAGTCCCTCTCCAGCTCCTTATAGGCCCTTCAGATACAGAAAAGTTGCTATGAGGTGTCCATACAGTCTTTGTCATCACTATTCTCAGAAACAATATCCAGAAATATTTCAGATCTTGATATCGAAAGCTTGGCTTTCCCAAAAAAGCGAATGCATAAACTAAGTTCTACCCCACTTTTATGTATTTGCATGAATCCTTTTTGAGTCAGAGCCATCCAATACATTCTCAAATCCTAGTATGAGTAATTAAGTGATCACATTTGGGTTTTATTTTTATAACATTCATTATTATGACTGGAATGCTTGCACAGTATAAAACATACCTGTTAAAAGGGTCTATGACTTTTCATTATGTCAAGTGATTTATGTTGCTATGATGTATTTGTGATTTTGAGTAATAACATTTTACAATAAAATAGCAATGATCACAAAAGTACAAACTATGAGCTGCTGCTTCATCTCTCCAACAGCACAACTTGTATCATTAAAGTTGTAATCTACTTTACATGAATTTGATGGGATCATTCCAATTTACTCATCAATAAAACGGGGATCATATCTTGGAAAGATATTTCCAGCAGTATGTGTTACACAGCATTGCTCTGCTACTATTTTACTTTCTGTGATACTGGGCAAAAATTGTGACAGATGTATTGCTGTTTGGCAAACTCTCCAGAGATTTTTAGGAAAGGGGAAGGGCCATGAAATACTAAACCTAATGGTCATGAAGTACTAAACCTAATGGTCCAGTACCTTAGGATGTTAGAAAGATCAAAGACCTGTTCAGCTCAGCAGCTACTTTGGGAATCTCACAGTAAATGTTTCCCTCTGTTCTTTATAAATAGACTGGGTTGGGTTTTTCTCACTAATATTAAGGTTATTTTCATTTAATAAATTAAAATAGTCAGTTTAAGTCCATCAAACTGAAAATTTAAAACGTAGTACTCTTACCCTCCCCAAAGTGCATGAACATACTTCAAAACAGGTTTCAGCAGCTACTTTGGGAATCTCACAGTAAATGTTTCCCTCTGTTCTTTATAAATAGACTGGGTTGGGTTTTTCTCACTAATATTAAGGTTATTTTCATTTAATAAATTAAAATAGTCAGTTTAAGTCCATCAAACTGAAAATTTAAAACGTAGTACTCTTACCCTCCCCAAAGTGCATGAACATACTTCAAAACAGGTTTATGCAGAGAGTAGTGGCTAAAACTGATGAAAAACACATACATGAAACACTAGATCTGGCAGAAAAGTAAAGTTTCATCTCACCTAAAATGCTTTGAAGTGTTAAGAACATTTTAAAAAATGCTCTCAGCATAATTTTGTCTCATTTTGATTTTGTCTCATTTTTTCACACAAATCCTATTTAAGTGGCATTACCTTCATGTTTTCAGAGGCAAAAATGGGGGAAGACATTCATGTAAATCCTCCAGTTTCTCCTTTGGAGAGTAGAGGGGAGATGACAAGTCTTCAAAGGACATGTTTTCTTTGTGTACCTCTGTTTGCAGAGTCCTGGAGCTTTGGAGATTTGATGATTCCAGGTCAGTAGGAAGCATCTGGTTGATACCACAGAGATACTTAGTATGTAACTGGGTAAATTGAGTTCAAATGCTTCAGCTGGAGCCACTCATTGACAAGTCTACTTGTGAAAATCAAGGGCAATGAGAAGCAAATAGAGGATGTCCTGCAGCAGTAGGTCATTCTCTAGGCTACAGACATGACAGTTCTCAAGGAAACAGGAAAATGAAGCAGTGAAGTACATATTCTCCTAAGCAGAAACTTTGAGATATTGAAATTAAACAGACCAGAAGGGATCAGCTAGTTCATCCTGCTGACAATTCTGTAATGTTCCTCTGAGGATTAGCATATTGTTCAGCATGGTGTTAAATATTCCCTGCTAGGAACTGCCTTTTTTTTTTTCCTTGAGAGACCATTTAAACTAGAACAGGTCTTAGTATCAGGAAATAGTCTTGTATGCAGCCTAAATATTCATATTTCTTAATTTCATCCTATTATGTCTGCTTAGACCATGACACATACTGCTCTGTCAAATACCATCTATCTTGTTTAACTCCTTCAGCTACTGAAGGCTGCTCTAGTGCCTACCACATTGTTTAGTCAGACATCATTCTGGTTATGAGTTCTTTTCACACTTAACCTCTTGTTTCATGACTGAATTATTCTGCTGCCATTGCCATCCATTACCATCATTTCAAACACTCACATATTATCAATGAAACAGAATATCTGAGTTTATCATTTAAATAGCAACAGTGGGAGAACAAACTCCAGTGTGACTTATTTTACGTCAACTGTCATTTGCTTTAGAAGTTCTCATCAGTCTGCCACAATAAAGCATGAAATAGAAGACATACGTTCCTCTGAAAACATCCCCAAAGGTTCAAACTTCAGGATTCCTACTGTGCCAAATATCAGGCAGTCTGCCAATAAGCTCAATTAGAATCTTTGACTAAATTAAGCAGTGCACAATGAAAGCATATAAATGAAAAAAAAAGCCTCTTCTGAAAGAATAGCTTTCCTGTAGGTGTAACAAAATCTTTACTTCGCTGCTCAAAATCAGTCTCAAATTATAGTGATGTTATTTGACTTTAGGAATGCACAGATGTGTTAAGTATTTCATTGGGAATACAGTGTGGTTAGTTGGACAAGCATAAAGCATACATAATTAATTTCACTCTTGCAGTGCCTCTGCTCTTTAACATGATATTTGTTACCGTAGCAAAAGCAGCTTAGGAGGCACCACGTTTAACTGACAACATTGAAGGGAATTGTTAACAAAAAATGAAAAATCTGGTTTCATTCCACTCTCAAAGATGCAGCCTGTATGTCTGCATTTAGAGGTTTAAAGCAGGCACAAGAAGAATGGCAGGTTCCTGCAGAGAAACATGTCACTGGTGATAAACAGCCCCAAAGTCAGTAGAGCAGATAATGCATTGCAGGTCAGAAACTACACCCCTGACAATACTGCACGTGCAGGTAATACACCAAATGTCACATCTGAAGGGGGAAATGCTTTTTCTACTGCTACACCCTCGACAAATTGTAGTACATAGCTGAGTTACTTCCTGACACAGAAGCATGAAGGAGTTTTAGGTAACAGAAAATACAATGAGAGACTGATCGAGATAGACCACCAAAGCAAAAAAACTCCAGTAAAATTAACAGCCCAAATCTCATCAGCAATATAAGCCAAATAGTAAATCATCTCAGATTGTAATCGCAACCTATAAAAAAGTAATTGTTCTTTATAGTTCTGTATTAAAAGATTAAACCCTCTAGACAGAAAGGCATCAGACCTTAATAAGGTTAAAAATCACCTGCTTGTTTGTTTTTAGACTTGACACATTTTATCCTTTATGTGCAGGATTTTTAACAGCACATTTCACTTTAATAGATACAGTTGAATTCATCTATGTTGTTCATAATTCTTAGTTACACTCATCTTGACTTACATATTTACAGCACTGACATTAACTCGTTCATTCTTACCATACATAGATGAGTTGGAAATGCAAGAAGGAGATAGGAAAACCTGCCTAAAATCATACTGTCATCACTAGAGTGTTTCTGTATTTCACTCACATGCTCATTCTCCCAGCCCATGCTTCCCCTTCCTCAGCATCTGGATTATTGAGTAAGACCCAGACTATAGTATTAATTCATGGCCTTTCATACAAGGCTGGAAAAAACACTGATGGGCAGAAGTATCTAATTAAGCTTTATCTGGACCAAGCTTCTCCATATCTTGGGTGAACATAACAGAGGTTAAGACCTGAATGCACAAGCACACACACACATATGAGGGTAATGCAGCAGCCTGTACCTCAGAACAGAGTGGGGTGGAGAGAAGCCCTGCCAATTAAACAGACCCCCTAAAGACCCAGAGCAGCCTAAGGAACGAATTTTAAAGGGTTTCCTTTTGTTGTACACACTATGCAGCTTCCAGATTAGCTTCACAGAAAACTGCTAAATTCAGCAGACCATTTTCAAGCAGAAGTATGTTAAAATGTAGAAATATTTTCAGTAGTGGAGGATGGCAGTTCTGTTTTCTATAATGAGTCACTTCTTGATGAGCTGAGAGTTTTCTTTTCAGGTCTGGAGCCAAGGAAAAACCTAGAATATTTTTTGAATCATCACTTGTCTTAGCCAGCAGGAAACTCTACTAGTATCTTACTGGCCCAGTCTTGTGCTCAGAGTTTTAAAGATTAGAAAATCTGCCTAACAGAGCAACATGGCAAATGGTCTACTGCAGCACAATACAGCACAGCTAGCATTTCTCTTTCTTATTCCATAATCAGGCAATGAACTCTTGATTTCTCAGTGAAGAAGGGCAACAATTTAAGTAGATTTTGCTAAAAAGCCATGCCATCTTCCATGGACAGTTTGAGCACTGAGAGGATGAGTCAGAGGACCCAGCAATCCAATATTTATGGTGGCTTTTCCATTTTACCATTTTTCAAAGAGATCCTCTTTAGAAAATTCTCATCAGTTATATGGCAATTTCCAGGATTTGTGAGGATGGTACTAGGAGCTACAGAATGGATAATGATGGACAAACATGATCAAAGTCAACAGCAAACCATTAACCTTTAGAAGTTTTACAGTATGTAATGTCATACCCAATTCTGCAGCTTTGTGGACAATTCCAGGACACATTCTGGCCCTGGATTTTTAATCTGAAGAATACATAGGGATTGCAGAAGAATCTCTTCTCGGGCATCTGGAGAACCTTCTCCCCTCCTTCTTCCATGGTGTCTGCAGGATTCTTTCCTCTCACATATTCTCACTTTTCAGCTGCAATTGCTGTTGTGCAGTAACTTTTCCACCCTTAAATAGGAGGTGTTACCAGCATTGCTGATGGGCTTAGCCTTGAACAGCAATGGGTCCATCCTGGAACCCACTGGCATCAGCTCCATAGGACATAGGAGAAGCTTCTGGAAGCTTCTTAGAGAAGCCACCCTGGTTCCAAAACCTCACCACACAGACACAGTAGAGACATAACACCCAACACAGTGCATAAACAACAGACTTTACCTACAAGACCATAATGAGGATGCAAATTTGCTCTGGCATATGACAAGGCTGAGTCATATAGACAGTGGGTCATTAGTTGAGGGCTCTTGTTGGTGCATTCTCCTTTAATTGCATTCATATTTGTCAAGAGATCTGTTACAATTTAGTGTCATCAGCTACAGTTAAGAAGTTCTTCTACATGGGCAGGATGACTTAATGCAACACTCTGTGCCACCACTTTTTTGTCTTTCAGTGTTCATGCATTTTCCACTACTGAAAAAGAAACAATCACATGGCTATGCTGACACTTATTTTAAGTTACAGCAAACTTGTAAGGCCTGGCATGTCAAATTCAAATATAAAATACGTGATATGACAACACCAGATCAAAGTGGCAAACTGTATATATGACAGCTGTCTGTAAGAGTAGTCTTGTCAAGTGCTGAACTGACAGTTAAATGTTGATGCAGGGACCAGGTAAGGTGTCACGTTTCCTGACAAACAATAACTTTATATAGTTCACCATTTATGTCCAATTCTGTCTTAATTTACACAGGTCCAACTGATGTCAACCTTTAGAAAAGATCTGAAATACTATTTTTCCTGGTCTAAAACATTATAAATAAACCACAAAGAAATAGTATGAAATTCAAGAAAGGAGAAAGGAAAGTTTCTGCACATAGAGCAGACCTATAATACAGTCTCAGAGTGTCAAGAACCCAAACAGAACTGACTTTCTGTGGTCCTTCCAAGGGTGTAATTATGCAGCTATTCCTGACAGGATAACTCACAGAATAATCAGAGTTGGAAAGGACCCTTGAGGATCATTTAGTCCAACTCCTGGACCTGCACAGGACATCCCTGTGCTTGAGAGCATTGTCCTAATGCCTCTTGAGCTCTGTCAGGCTTGGGGCAGTGACCACTGCCCTGAGGAGCTGTTCCTGTGCCCAATCACTCTCTGGAGGAAAACCTATTTGCTAATATCCAGCCTAAACCCATCCTGACACAACTTCAGGCCATTCCCTCAGGTCTTGTCATTGGCTGCCAGAGAGAAGAGGTCAGTACTGTCCCTCCACTTCCCCTCATGAGGAGGTTTTGCACAGGAATGAGGTCTCCCCTGTCTTCTCTTCTCCAAGCTGAACACACCAAGTGACCTCAACTGCTCCTCGTATGGTTTTCCCTCAAGGCCCTTCACCGTCCTTGTTGCCTCCTTCGAACACTCTCCAATAACTTAATATCTTTCTTATCTTGTGGTGCCCAAACTGCACACAAAATTCAAGGTGAGGCTGCACCAGTGCAGAGCAGAGCAGGAGAATCACCTCCATCAAAGGGTGACGCTTTGCCTGATGCACCCCAGGACACAGTTGTCCCTCCTGGCTGCCAAAGCACACTGTGACTCATATTCAACTTGCCATTAACAAGGACCTCCAGGTCCCTTTCCATGGCACTACTTTCCAGCATCTCATTCCCTAGTCTGTACGTATAGCCAGGGTTGCCTCATCCCAGGTGCAGAATCTGGCACTCAGTCTTGTTAAATTTCATATGGTTGGTGATTGCCCAGCTCTCTGATTGGTCTAGGTCTCTCTGCCTTTGAGGGAGTCAACAGCTCCTCCTGCAAATTTACTTAATAGTCCTATAAGTCCTGTGTCTATGTCGTTTATGGAGATATTGAACTCAAAACGTCTTGTTGGATTTCTCCATACTATTCAGTCACTGCCATGGCCTGCTATCTACTGATCCATAAAATAAAAGAATCTTGAATCCTAATCTATTTCCTAGTTTCCAATAACATACAAAAGCTCAGCTCCACATTAAGACTTGTTCTCCCTTTGGTCCTTGGTAGGTAGGTATGTCACTGCCTACTTGGGGACCTGCTGTTCTCTAAACATATCACGGGGTCTAAAGCCTCCCATTAGGACAGTAAGAATTGCAAAGCAGATGACAAAACTAAACCCATGTCATCTTAAAGGGAGATTTGTGTCCCTTTCAAAGGAAAATTGATCTCTTAGTCTAACACCACGGCAGTTCACAAGCCTGGAAGCTGTGAACCAGTTGTCACTCTGACAAAGCTGTCTCAGATTGTGATACAATGCTATTAAAAGCTAGAAACTTCTCCATTAAAATTATTAATTTTCTGAAAAAAACAAATACACAATACCAGTAATCACTGCCCTGACTAATCACCTCTACCTCAGTTTCAATGAAAATGATATTGTCTCTTATACAGTTTCCAGAATTACCTTGCACCTTACCCTGTTCTTCAGGTCCTTTCCAGGCATCAGGAAATTATTTAGACAGAGAAAGTATCCAGCAGGTTGAACTGTTTGTAGCATGATGTGAAACCTGTGAAATGCTTTTCTTTGTTCACATACAGACTAGGTGATTGCTTTGATAGCAACAGTTCATACTGCTACAAAGAAAAACTTAAGAGGATGAGAAAGATTTGAAACATTCCTGAGTGAAATCTGAAGGGTTTTAGCAGGATAACGACTTCTTTTTCTCACTGAGGGGAGCCTGGTAAGGAAATCTCACAGTAAGAGATTTGTCATGTATCAGGAAAGGGAATGAAAGAACTAGCTTTTACCTCCGGAAAAACTCAAAACGTTTTCTGTCTATAACCCCAGTTGCTATTTTCCCACCAAAACACTGGTTTGTATTCTTTTTTCCACACAGCTTGAGGTGCAAAAATCACTGAAACAGCCCAGGATTCTGTGTCTGGACCTTATGTGCTGCAACTGCACTGTCACTTTTCAATTTTTTCATGTTTCTTGAGTGCAACCTGTATCTCCCTCTCACAGAAATGGGACATGACCGTTGCATGGCCCTGAGCTGTGTGAATGACCTTTTCCAGGTTCCTCACTGTCATTAGTACACTATTTCCCAGAGTCCTAGACTTTTTGCCAGTCCTATTTCTGGTCTGTTTCTGAATGGAGACAATGGGGTGATGCACACTTTCCACATACTGTGCAAATGGGCTTCCAAAAACTAATAGTCTTCACTTAAAAATGACAACATTTATATCAAGATAATTTCTGTTCTTATTTCCTTGATTTGCTGTGCTACCTGGAAAAACAGAGCTAGAGATTAATGAGTTAGGGAATGAGGATCCTCCCTTTTTCCATTTTTATGTTTCTGGTTTCCTCCACTCTTCTCTAAATATCTCAAAGGATTCTCCTTTTATAAAAGCAAGATCAGATTGCTTGAGAGTCTGATAAGATTCATCAGTGTCCAAAATCAGATATCCACAAGGAATGTATTTTGCAGCAGCCTACAAGATGCCATTCCTAAAAGGGCAGCAGTGTGCTAATGCAAGATATTCTCCTAAAATTTCCCAATCATTTAGGCCTAGTAAAAAGGTGTGTCTAAAAAAAATAATATACAGAACTATTTTACACTAAGATATAATCTCAAAATATTTTTCCTTCATTATTTTACAGCATATCTAAGTGGAAAATTAACAAGAAGCCATGACCCTGTAAGTCTTAATTTGTGGTTCCTGATGCAGTTTAATCTGCTAGTATAAACAATACGAATAATATGTAGACACATATTGGTTGTGCAAGTCATTCATATGATTGCAATTGCCAGCAGCTCAAATTTCATCTGAATGTCTTTCTCCTGCACCTGCAGCATGGCTTTATTTCCACTGCAATGTACTTAGCACAGAGACTGAAATGAGTAAGAGACTGAAGGAGAGACACTACTAACAAGACTGCGTAAGGATTTTTATATTATGTTTACAAAATACGAGGCACTAATATGAAAACAGTTTCATCCATTTGGTAGAGTGCATAACATTCATTCTTTTTATCTTATAGAGATATAATTGCTCTCTTTCTTATGTCTACAGAGTTACATGTGATTCAGCTGCAAGCAAACTGCCCTGTGAAAGCAGGAAAAAAGCAGGATTGGAAGAGGAGGTTGCCATTGTCTAGCTTATTTACTTATTAAACTGTCCTGCTGAGGACAAAGGAGTGTCAGTGCACTGTCAAAGTTAGTGCACCCTCAAAGCTACAGAGGAAACAAGAATGTTAGGAAAGTAGGATAGGAATGAACCAGGTAGCTCCAGTTAGATAGTAGGTCTTGGACAAAGACTTTCACTTGCTTGTACAAAACCTTTTCTGCCTTCCTTTTCTCAGGAGTGGAGATATCACAGAGGCTGCATTTGGATGGGTCACTGCTCAGCATGTAGCCTGGCAGACTCGTTTGTTCCACTTGGCCTTGCAGCACCATCATGTGGTTACTGTTGAGGATATAAGAGAGGCTACGGCCAAGTGCCACCTGAGACAGGTGGAATGTGTAAGCAGTCTAGGACTATGTGGAACAAAGCCCATGTAGAGGAGAGATGGGAATAACAAATACTGAGAGTAAAGAACAGTGTGAAGGTCATTTGGTTTCTTCTCCCTCATTATTAACTTTAATAATTTATATTATTTGAGCGATTTCTGCTTTCTTTTTATACCTCTTGCTTAAATGAGATTTAGGTCTTTGTTTAGGCTTTCTGGACATAAAGCCATGGCTGATCTTCATACTCCTATATCCCACCTGAATTTAATGTATTAGAACTTTTCTGCTCAATATTCTGACCATACAAGGAAGTATAACTGCTTGAATTCATGCAGTCCCTCTGCTGGTTTTGGGGCTGGTTTTTGATGGGAGGAGGAGGAAAGACCCTCTACTGGGGAGAAAAGAAAGGATTTATACACTTTCAGTCTCTGAAAATTCTTTAAGTGAATGATTAAGAAGCATTTTTCCCATTTATTTTGGTCCCCAAACTAAAATGCTTTAGGCTTTCTAAAATAAAAGAACACCGAAAAGTGTATAGTCACTATATGACTGTTAAAATATGCAGACATGCTAACTCATAGTTTTAGTATGCCTTTAAAAGTGTTATATCTGACAGAAAACAGCTAGAATATGATGGGGGTTTTTTTCCTGTCAGATCTGTAGCATTCACTAAACTACAGCCTCAGTAGCAATGGACAATAGATCTGAATTTATTTAAGTGAAGCAGATCCTGGCCTTGACCTTAACAGTTGCTCTTTTGGGATTGTTTACTCCACCTGGTCTAAATAACAGAGAATTTCTTCATTTCTAGCAGATTGAATCTAGCTGAGGAGGAGAGCAGTATGACTACCAGAAAAAGCCTTTGGGTCTATCACATGGCAATTTCTGACAACACCACTGAAGTGATGTAACACTGACTTGTTCAATATTTACAAGACATCACATGTACAGTTGTATGTAGGAGAGGCAGAGAGGGGAAAAACCCCCTGAATTCTATGCCAAAACAAACTACTTCTCTAAAAGAAGCAGTGAGAAAAAGACAATGTCAGAATCTGCATATGAAGCCCTGAATTATGAAATCTTATATTTTCCAAAAGTGTGTTCAGATCTGAATACAGATCTCAGGAATCCAGACAATTTTATTACATGTGCAGATGCAATAAAACTATGGTCTTGTCAATGTAGCCGTAACAAAAATTCAATGGTTAACTTCTGCAGACAACTGTAGCACACATTCTTCAGCTCACAGATGTCACAGTGTGGAATCTGAGATTATACTAGCCAGAGTGGCAGTGGCCTATTTTAACTCATAAACAAATCTTTTATTCCTCCTAAATTAAGAAATTTGTTGAAGACATGGTCCAGAATTCGTTTCCTCACCATGTTTCTTTCCAGCTTCTGGGTGTTAAATGGGCTTTTGTCTCTATTCATCTTGCCAAGCTACTCTAAAACCTCCCACGTGTAGGCTCAGTTCAATCAGAATCAGGAGACTGGCAGAGCAGGGTGAAACACATTCATTCAATACAACATATTTTCTTACTCTTAAGTCTTGCTCTTCTTTCTATACATTTTTCTTGCATAAAATAAAACTGAATACACACTTTCCTAGAGAAAAACATTCTATTGGCAGCAGAGTGTATTTGCCACCAGATGCAAAATTCACAGGTTAAATCTTGTTAATATCTGATAATACAGTCAAATAAAGGAAAAGCAAAGTACATTGCTATAGCAGGGTGGTCAACAAATCCTTTGAGAGGAAGATAATGCAACATTATCATTCTTTGTGCTTCTCAAAGCTTAGCTACAATACTTCAGGCATTCTTAGGGTAGTTAAATCTTTTCAGGCACACTGCTTGTCATGCCATACAGACTCTAAAGTTGGCTCCTAAATTGTTTTGGTGTTTCACAGACTTTAGAGTAGCGACAATGTTCTTAAACTAGATGAAATTATCAGCACTATCATTGTGCTATGAAAGGAACATTTGTTCTCCTGTAATGCTTAAATGCTTGTTGTCCTTTTCCATACTATTTGCCAAACTGCTCCTCACTAACAATAATTTATATGTCCTAACTAGATCTTCATTTACACTCACTGCATAGCTAATTGGTTAAAAAAAAATCCCTACACCATCATTTTCCACCAATCCTTTCCCTTCCCCCCTAAGAAAGGTTTTATCCAGAACTTCATAATATTAAGCACGGAGGTTTTACTGTAGCTCTAGGGTATATTCAAGATACAACGTCTCCTATGTTCTCTGTTAAGAAATATTACAGTATGCCTGGATTACCCACAGCCTGATTTGAGAATAGATTATTCTGATAAATTCACAGGGCTACTCCATATTCAGCATTACTCCATGAGGAAAATTTCACACAGAATGAAGCCATTTTATCTGATTAGGGAACATCAACATTAACATTCTCAACTTGTCAAGAGTGCTGTTACAACAGCCAGTCTGTGGGCGCCTCTATGGTACAACTAGAAGTGCCTTAAGTGATGAGGATATGAATCTTACTTAGTAAGAAGGAGATAACAGGTCTCTACCCCTGTGAGTCTGAGGAGTTATCCATATCTAAGAAGATAGACTGAAAAGATTGGGTTGAATACAAGTCATAGCAGTGCAGGTGGTATAAATGATGACTGCAAAGAAGAAGGTCATGCTTTCAGCATTCACAGGAGCACAATAAACAGCAGATCATTTAATATTGCAACAAGACACTCGAGTCAGACACTACAGAAAGCTTTGTGACAATTGAGGCAGGTAAATTTTGGAACATGCTGCCTAGACAATTGATAACAGATTGCAGCAAAGGGATGGTCCTATTGACTTTTCAAGCTCTTTCAGACATATTTCTCTATTGTTATGTCACTGTTTTTCTATATTTTAGCATTTAATGCCAAGTAAACAGTTAAGTTTATTTCCAGTCTTCAGATATCCTTTTCTTTTCAACTTCTTCCTTCACACTTATCTCCAGACAAAAATTCAACCATTCTAAATAGATAAGCAAGGGACCTGACTTCAGCTGTGTTTTATGGCTTTGAATTCCACAGACAGTCTTCAGCATAGCCACTGCAATAACACTGCTAAACACTTCAGTGATTTTGACAGTTTCCCAGCTATCACTTGCTGTTGCTTTCACAACTGAAAATCCAAGTTGTTACCCATAAAATATGAATGATAAACACAAATTGTAGCCTCCCACATGTTCTCAGGCTTTCATGGCTTTCTTAGACAACACATGGTACAACGTACCAATGAGGTGGTCAAATTGCTACTTGTCTTAGTTGCTGCTCCACCATTTACCTCGGACTGCCAGAACAAGCCACTGCTGAACAGCACAGGGCTTGCTGTCCCAGGGTGAAGATGCAAGAAGCAGGTTGAGAAAGCATCGTGAACAAACAGGCAAACACTTCAGTTGGTCTCACTTTCTTTTGCAGGGCAAAAGTTGGTCTCGCTGCTGGCGGTATTTGCCCTGGGAACTGAGTAGACATAGCAGAAATAATGCAGAAGAGGAGTCTAGCATTTCATGACATTCAAGTGAAAGTTGGCCTCATTGGAATGTTGCCATGTCTTGCCATCCTTGATTTAAACAGAAACTTGAAATATTGATTTTCAAATTTTAAATGGAAGAAAAATGGCTACTTTTATTTTAATAGACACCACACCTAATGGATTATAAAACAATCTCTGACTTAATGCAAGACCTTTAAAAGGTAGAAAATTGAAAAGCAAGACATGTTTCAGGCCTTACCTAAAATTTCTAACAACTTATCAGTATTTTTTCGCTTCAAATTCAGACCATTTCTTGTTTACTTCTGGTAGAACACAGAGTTCTTTCTTAACTGTGTTAATGACATATTAGTCCTGTAGACTTTATTTCAAAACAGTGTCTTTCTTGAGTAGGCAAATTGGAGGAATGATGTGGCAGAAATAATGTTTTTTAGCCCAAAAAAATAATATGAAAATACAGATTATTTATTTAGAATAAAATGTTCCCCCCCCCAGTAATCTTTATATATATGTATATATAAAAATGTAGAATTACAGATGGATTCTGTACCCATTAAGCTTTCTGCAAGTACTTCCACAGGTTTATGTGCATATATTTAACTGCAGACTAATGTGGGGGGGAAAAAATAATGGAGATACTGTTACTTCTACTGCTAAGAGAAAATATTTTAAATCATACTATGTACCACTAAACTACTCCAAGATACTTCTGTGAAGGAAAGGTGTAACATGAGGCAGTGCCCTGAAGGACTGAGGAAGTGATTACCTGACTGATGCTCTTCTGTTACCTTCCTAAGAGATGAGAAGTTTATTAGTTATTTTCATGCTGCTGGAAATTTGTACTCAGATTCTGTGTGTCACTGTGAGGGCTGAGCTGATATGTCTAAGTGCTATTTCAGGGCACTGTTGCATAAGGTAGATGCTACATTCAATCATGGTTTGGCCATTGATAACAAGAGAAAGCAATGGAAATTCCAAAATATGATTAAAGAATGCCTACCCAGGAAAATGTATTGCTATACTCAAACACATATCATTGTACCACTCTGTGTTCACATGAGACTCCAACTTTGGAATTTAGTTGTTGCTTTGTTTCTTTTTCTTTCCTTTTTTAAATATTTTTGGTGGCTTTGCTAAAAGAAAAAAAAGGAACCACTTCCAAGGAGACACAAATAACACACTAAATGATGCTGTAAACTCTGAAACAATATGTTTATACCAAGAGCTGTATCACTACAGCTATATCACTAAATTTCTCTCTTCCAACATTCCTCACGCTATGCTTAAGCTTATTTAATACCTTATAGCCCCTTGTTTTGTTCATAAGGAAGTCACAGAGAAGAGCAGAGCTACAGAATGGCATTAAAGAAGATGACTGCAATTGCTGTCGTGGTGAAATACTAGGCTGGAGTCAGTAAAGACACTGCAATGTAACACACTGAAATGCACAGTTCACTCATGTATTTCAAGGCACATTTATACGACTCTACCCCAAAATTCTTCAAGCAATCAATAGATTAAAACTTTTTTGACCCGTTCTGTCTGCTGTTTGATAATGCTGGATTTAATATTATGGTGATAGTACCACATGTATAAGAAAACACCTTTAAGCATGCAATCAAACATTTTTATAAAGCAAATTGTTTAATCTTCCCTAGGCTCCAGATGGCACCAGCAATGTTTTTTTTTAAAGACTGTAGGGAAGTTACTGTACACGTCTGCTAGTTTACTGCAGCTTTTAACATCTTCTGTAAAACTGTTGGAAGAGCAAAGGCTTTCCTGACAGGAATAAAATACATATGAAGGAAGAGCAGAAATAAAAGTGAAGAGTTCAGGAAGTTCAGATTAGTTGAGGCTCTCAGTACCAGACACATCTGTATGAATTGCATTCAGCTGTCATGGGCTTGTTACCAGTTTCTTACCAATTTTTTCTCTCATAAATTTTATTGCCTTGTATTTTCTTGTTTATTATATAAAGAATATATCTACAAATGAGAGTTATTAACCTCCTATTAGAACTATTAAAGTCTGGAGAAATCAATGTCTTCTATTTGACGGAAAACATTAAAGAAGCTCCAAAATTGGTGGGTGTAAATGAAAACCTTAAATTTACAAATCTGACTTTTTTCTTCCTTTAGAAGGCAAATAAATATTATCTATTAATCTTTGCCTGCACCTGAAATGACTCTGACTCTGCAGTGAGAAAGTAATTAAAAAATAAGAGCAGGTAGGGGTACTGCATAATCTGAATTAAGATGAAAATTAATTGAAAACATTAGTGAAATACTTTTAAAACAAAGTGGTCTTTTTAAACCTATCACTGCTCAGAGGACAGACTAACAATTTAGAGTGTGGGAAACAGTATTTTACAGCAGCCCCTAGAAGCCACAGAACAGGGAGCCAAGAGCCATAGCATAGTGAACAAATTTATAAGAGGCAACTCCCAGTTTTTGGCTTCCACTCTAATCCAAACCCATCAGAGGAGTGATATTGGCACTACCACCTCTGCATTACAGAAGAAATCAGTAGAGTCTTGGTTCTTGAGAAGGAAACTCAGCAGGAGTCAGGCAACAACGAGAACACATAACCTCTGATTTGGAAATGGAAATCAAATTTAGCACTTCAATGAGGTTGCCAAAGCCTAGACTGCAGGCCAAACTCTCCAACTGTTTTGATCAGTGCTGTATGGGAAATGAACACAGTCTGGGACAGGGAAAACGCACTGGCAATGAGAGGATGTTGAACATTTTGACAGGCCCCAGGATGTTATATTTGATAGGAGACTGACTGCAATTATTTATTTGGAAGAAAGAGACTGGCACATACATGTTTGTACACATAAAATGTACAAAGATAAAGTGATATTTAGGGAAGTTCAAGAATGCTGAATGATTCCTACCAATTTGAAGCCAATGCTGGTCCTCTGGGGCCCAGAAGTGCTGTTGAATGAAGCTGTCTGCCTTTGAACAGATGAGGCATAAGGCCTGTGACTAAAACAAGAAACCACATATCAGAGTTTTGCACAAATAAGCTATGAAGAGATCAAGAAATTACTAACAAATAATGTTTTTCTCAATAATTAATCATGACTTACCCTGACCTTGGGTTTAACTACATCTAAACGATAAGCTAAACTGAATTCAAATGTTAACCATTAATCCCAGCAATCAAACCTAACCCACCCAGCCCTTAGATCATCTTAGTGACAAAGAAACCATAACACAGATGCTGATCAACCACCACAGTAGTCAAACTCAGCTCACGCTGAGTTTCTATATACCAATTCTACTTTTCATACATGTTACCAAAACCTTCACCTTATTGTGCAAACTGTACATCCACTAGGAAAGTTTCTTGCCATCTCTAATCCTCACACCAAGCATTAGGACCTCAGCAATACACTGAGTGTAGAGCCTTCTTTTTGCAAGCCCAAACCGAACCAAGCACTTACAACAAAACTAATTTCCTGTGCCCTGTAGAGTTTTAGCACTACTTAGTCCATCTGTAATCCTCCTTCAGAGTCTCTCCTCCTAAACCTTGGCTTAATCCTTGGTCCTAATCCTTGAGTATGCTCATTTTTAATATGGAAGTACTGAAACCTGGCATATGGAACTAACACTTCCTTTACTTCATTGAGAAGATTCAGTAGCACAGTACTACTATAGTTTTCATGCCTTCACAACAGTCCCAAAGTCATCTCCAGCATCAAAAAGCATTAGCATTAATGATAACTAATCCGAGGTCAGGTTGGATAGGGCTTTGAGGTATCTGGTACAGTGGAAGTTGTACCTGCCCATGGCAGGGTGATTGGAACTAGATGATCCCTTCCAACCCAAGCCAATGATTCTATGATCACTACATTTACTTTTGATATCAAATACTGGTCTTCACAACTTCTCTCCAGGCTAGAATGGCCAAATATTTCCTAAGGTTTTGTTTTATATGATAGCAGTAACCGAAGTTACAGTCCCAGCTTAGGCCAAAGATGTGAGATCAGTTCTTGATTTCCATTTTTATATCTATTTGCCCTTAGGAGGAAGAAGATGCTAACAGTGGAAGAAATTTCTATGAAGCAGAACAGATTTTGAACTCTTCAGGGTTATACTGAATGACTTATTCTTTGAGTGCCTATACCAGCATATTGCATGGTTTTTGCTTCAGTGCTATAGAACCAAAGGTCATATACATATACCTCCATCATTAATACCTTAAGAATATCTCCTGTTATCAAGAAGGCATTTCTAATTAAATTTTCCCAAACTTATAGTGTAGTTAGTGTTGTGTACAAGCTGTCAACAAACTTATTTCTGTCAAGGTAGGTGGGTTTGAGATGCAAAGTGTATTGTTAACTGAAATAACATAACACTGTATGCATGAAAAGCTATTTTGGAGATAGTCTGACTAGAGATGTGGCCTATATGTTAGAAAGCTCTGGTACATTCTGACAATCTGAAAATGTAATCTTTAAAGACAACAAGGTGAATAAATATAGGCTTTTTTTTTCTTTCCACAAAGTATTTTATTATGAAGAAAATCCTGAATTGGCATTTTTGCTTCAATTGAAACTTGTAATAGGAAACCAAATCTTTCATGGCTTTAATCAGAAACATTAGGGCTAGAAGTCTGAACAACTGATCACTATTCCACTATCTGATAAAACTTCAGAACCCCAGGGAAACTAATTTAAAAGGAAAACCTGAGATCTAGATAGGCTTCTGCAAATCTAAAACTAGTTATCCAAAATGGAAACAAGAGTTTCGGTTTACCTGATAAATCTCTATCTGAGCAGTAGAGTTATCATTAATGAACAATAATGAATAGGAGAATAAGATAACTACATCAAATCCCTCAATTCATAGCTCACTAGAAATAGAAGAAAAACAAGTTTCAGGGTAATTTTATGTTGTAACATATGCTACATTTTAATGAATAAGCAAATATGCCTAACTACTCAAGCATTAGTTAGAGAAAAAAGAATGGGGAAAAGCAATGAAAGCTGCTAAATTGAGCTTTGATCTCTGACTAGCTCTAACTACAATTGTCAAGGTGTTTGGGGTAAATTTTCTTCTTAAGAGCTGATACATTAAATATCACTTAGCCTGTTAGGAAGTTAGAGTTATGAAGCCTTAATTCAGCAGAATATTTAAGCCTCTAATTAAATCCTTCCCTATTCAGTAAAGAAATGTATATACACATTTATGTGCCTGACATTATACAGACTATTGTCAAGCCAAAAAATGCATATTTGAAAAAATTACCTTTCAGGGAAATCAGGGAAGCAGACATATTGTACTATATTCAGGCATGTTTCCATTTCTTTAAAGACCTTGAAAATGTTTTGGCACTCCCTAAACCTTATTGGGCAGAATAAGGCATTCCATTAAAAAATGAAGATGATAAAGCTTTGGTAGACCAAACATACTCTAAGTCAACCAAAGAAGAGGTCAAGAAACAAGAACAATGGAGAAAACCTTTTTAAAAACTGTAATGCGAATACATACACTTCAAGAGAAGCCAACACTATTTCAAAGAAGCCAAATTCTTTGCATGTGGTCCCTATGGCAGGAGGAGAGGTGATTCTTACTCCAGAATTCTCCTCTTTGGAGGACTTAAAGGATCTGTCTGAAGCTGGAGTGACTGTAGAAGAGATTCTGGGACATTTTTACACTATGAACAATATCAAATCATAAGAACTGAATGGTATTCATCTGAGACTTCTAATGGAAGTCAAATAGGCAAATCACTCACAGCAGTGAATAACCATCACCTTGGCATCCAAACACTGGGGAGGGACAAACATGGTACCAAATTTCAGAGCAATGCTAGGATAGAGGTAGAGAAATAACTTTGTCTGGAAGTCTTACATCTATAGAAACTGTAAGGGAAAAAAAAAAACAACAAAACAACAGACATCTTGACAAAAATAATGTACTTTGAGAGAGTCAACCTGCCTTCTGTTAAAGGAAATTGCTCCTTACAAACATAAAAGAATTCTCCAAAAAGGTCACCTCTGTGCAGTTAAAGTGATCCAGTTCATAAAAGTCTACATGTATTTCAAAAAGGCTTTCAGCAAATTTCCCCATCAAGGCTTTTCAAGAAACTAAGCAGCTATGGCATCAGAGGGAATGTCATAGATAAATGATGGCTTAAAAGATAGGCAACAAAATGTTGGAATAAATGATCTGCCCTCATGAAGAAGAGAGGTCACTAATGGCATTCTGCAGGGATGTGTACTGTGGCTGTTGTACATTCATAAGATGGAAAAGGGATTGAGAGCAAGGTGGGTAGGTGATAGTTCAACAATACAAAGTCATTCGTAGGAGTAAGGACAAAGAGCAGCTGTAAAGAATTGCAGAGAGGTTTTAAGTTAGAGCAGCTATGCACTAACACCTGGCAAAATTCAGTGAAAAAAAAACATGAAGTGAGCGGAGTAATCCTAATTTCATATTAAAAACAACACTCTCTGAGGTGACTATTATAATTCAGGACCAAGACATAAATAACTCCATGAAAATACCAGCTCAATAGCAGCATGAAAGACAAAGCAGATGTGAATCATTGTATAAAACAACAATAAAGCACCACAAGCAATCAATGGCACATTGATATCTCTTGCTTATTGCACCCAGTTCTGATTCTCTCACCTCAAAGATATACTAGATTTGATAAGGTTCAAATGAGGGGCACGAGCAAAAGCAAAGTTGTGAAAAGGTTTCCTTGTGAGAAATTGTCAAGTAAGAGAAGATTCCTGTGTATTCTTCAGATACAACAGAAATCTGTACCTGTGAGTGGCACAGAGGAGGAGCCTCTGGATCAGTTTGTTGAGCAGTCACCAGCTCTCCATGTGTAAGAACTAGAGGGCATGAAATAAACTACAGGGTGCAGGTTTAGTCCACCATTTATGTAACATGGCATTAACATGCAAAACTCAAAGAACATCACTGATGCCAAAACTTTAAATGGGTTCAGTAAGAGTCTGAAGGAGTTCATGGGAGAGAAATCCTGTATAAATTATGCATTACTAGATACATAGAAACTACATGTAATTTAGTAAGTAACCAACCCAAACTAGTTGAAATCAGGAAAATATTAGGTGTCAAACTCAGCTGTCAGAAGAACCTGTCTTTCTCTTCATGCAACCATTTACAGCCACTCAGAGAGGGAATTCTGGGCTATATGTACTTTTGACACAGTTCAGAACAATCAGTCTTACATGCAGCATAATTGACATGGTGAGGTAGTCCTGAAAGGGATTTTCTAGGGGAACCTAGAAACACTTCTTATCTCCACAATTTTATACCCAAGGACATCATGTCAGCTGCTCAGACTAACTGCAGTGCTAACTGCACTCCACTTTCTGGTTGTTACTGAACAGAAATCCACTGCATCTTAGTTATCTAATTACCCAACCTGGAGGCTGGGAATCAGGCAGAAATGGCACATGCCTGAAGGCTCCTGTTCCTCCCTAGCCACACTGACTTTGGGACTAATCTCTAATGGGAATCCCAAACAGAGTCTTGGACCTAACATCAACACAAGGAAGTTTAGGAATAAATCAAACATGACCAGAGATGCTGTCATCTCCTCTTTGTCTACTAGCCACGTCATGAAATTCATTGCCTTTTTACAATCGATATCTCTATTCTGTTTCTTTTTCTATAACATACAGATATATTCTGGGGACTGATATAGAGTGAAGAGAGAATTTCTGTATATTGCAGAGCCTGGTAGTAAAAACTAATGAAAAAGACACATTATAAGAGCCACTTCTGTTTTCTTTTCATAATAATCCCTCTGCAGAAAAGATGGAAGAGAATGTTATCTAGTAAGTAAAAATGCCCTCTAAGTTTTTAGAAACACCTACATGGTGAGTGGGCAGCCACTTCTGTGAGACTACTATTTACACTATTTCAGGATTTTTTTCTCAGACATTTATTGTATGAAATTAATCTTAAGGAAAATAGAACATCCCAGAAGACTCACACTGCTCGGACATTCTATTTGTCTTTCCAAAGCTCCTTCATTCACTTATTTTATTTTTTTTCCAGCAAAAGATCTTTCTAATGTGATTTTGAGATTTTAAGACACAGCTCAACAAGTGTTGAGGAAGCTTATAGAAGGAAGATGTAAATCTATGCCTATATTGTCTATTTACCATGTTAGCTGCTCCATCAGAAACAAGGCAGAATTACAGTGACACACCACCCCAAGCTGTTCTCTATACTCTTTCTCTCACAGAATATGATTTAGAAAGGGCACTAGAATGGTATTTCCTTTCCCTTCCCCCACACACCTTCACTTAGTTTTTCCAGAACCTAAAGTAGGCATAGCAATACAGCTTAAGCATAGAAATTAGAACAGGACTATGGGAAGACAGGAAGGAGGTCCTCAAACACCAAAACAATCCCTCTCACCAATCCCAGGTATTCACAATGAACACTCAATCCACCCTGAACATTGATCATAAAGATAATAAAAAGTTTTTTAAAAAGACATTCTTAAACTAATCATTTCAAAATGAGTTTGGTTTGGGGATGTTTTTCTGCCAGGAGTATTCAAAAGTTCTTGCAAGAAAGTATTCCCTCTTCAGTAAGGGAAATCATGACTAGGAAAAACATGCAGAAAAAAATAGGGAAACATTAAGGAGGATATTCAAATTTCACACAGACTATTTCTGTTAATACTTTTATTCAAATCTACTGCATATGTAGTAATGAAGAGATATATTAAAGGCTTACCAATAGGATTCATAAAATCATAGAATAATTTAGGTCGGAAGGGACCTCCAGAGCTCATCTGGCTCAGCCATGTATCTCACAGCTGGGCTAAGCAGATCAGGCTGCTCAGAGTTGCCCGGCTGGGTTCAGAGTGTCTCAAAGGACAGAGCTTCCACAACTCCTCTGAATCCCTGTTCCAAGGTCTGACCACTCACATAGTAAAAAAAATTCTTGTCTCTAACTAGAATATCCCATTTTAAAAATTCTTTCCATTGTGTCTCAGCCAATTCCCTGTGTATTTCCCAAAATATGTGTCCTCTAGATTTTCCCATCACATACCTGCTGACAGCAATTAGATCACTCATTTGTCTTCTTTTCCAAATACTGTACAAACTGATTTCTCCAACTCTCCTGAAGACAGAATAACAGCTAACCAACAACACTCCACAAAGCAAGCCAACCTCATACAACAGGCCCTGCAGCCTCATTTATTCAAGCATCAGCCAGTCAGGAGTCAGCTAACAACCATGGACCTGACAGTCACAGCACATCTGTGGGCTGCAGAACCTTCTAGAAACTCCCAGAAACAACTGAAAGCTGCAGCCTTGTACTCAGAAAAACAAGCACAGTGGAAACGCAGAACCAGAAGCAAATAAGTAACTAAATGGACAAGTTCTGCTTAGCTATAACTGCAAAATCATTCGCAGGGAGGGTGATGAGGTGCTGGAACAGGAGCTGAGCAAGGTAAGCCCCAAGTAACTTAATCAAACCTTAGCTCTGCCTTAGATGGTGGGATGGACCAGCTGGTCTCCAGATGTCCCTTCTAACCGACTCAGTAATCATTCTCTGATTTATACCAGGGCACACACACAGATTAAACAGTGTCCTTTTCACTGGCATCCATACCTGAGCTCAATAACCTAAAGGGACGGGATGGCTGTGAAAAAGGAACATAAGAAAGGTTGTAGTGGATACCAGACTCACCCAGGATAGGTACATCTTGAAGAGATAATAAATAAATGCTAACATTGGTACAGTTCTTCCTCCTGCTACTCTCTCAGGATCCAACTATTTGTAGCCTCAGCCCTTCCTGAGCTGACATTGTTCCAATGTTTAATAAAAACCACAGAGGATTTCTCTGAGGATTTGCTGTGTCTCCTCTTGAACCTGTTAAGCTCTAAGCAGTGGCAGCATCCTGTAACCAGGAACACCAGGCATGAACTTCAGCCAGCTGAAGGTCCACGTTGTTTGGTGTGCTTTGAACTCTTTGCTAGTTTTGTTCTAGATTATGACGGGCAATTAATTCCTCTTCACCTGTCAGACACCACTCATCATTTTCTAATATACTTCTAATCACTCCACTTTTGAGTTTATTGCCACTTTACACCTGTCATTACAGAGTGACAGGACCCAATGAAACTGGCTGCAGGGTGGATGTAGGCCCTGAAGGGATTCAGGCTTGGCTAGAGAAACCTGTGCTAAAGCGAAGTCTGCTCATGAGGAAAGGTTCAAGTATTAGCTCTTCTGAAAGTCCCAAGACAACTGCTCCTCATCTTTGCATACACCTCAGTCACTCAAGGACCTGGATGTTGCTGTGTTTGCTCCTGATAGATGAGCTGCATCATCAGGTGTCATTGGCTTCTGAGTCTGGAACATCTGATGTTACCTGCTGCTGATGTGCCAGATGTTGAATAAGATAGAGGACAGCATCAGGTCATGTGGGACATGGCATGTGAGAGCTTTCAGTATGAGCTGAAGAGACAAGCTTTTGGGTATTGTCTTTTATCATCTCTGGTAACTAAACAACAACTCAGGCAAAGCACAGGTTAAAAGCAATTTCTCTTAGTTTAATCTCATTATGTTAATCAACTCTTTTACTACATGCATAACAGCTGCAGTAGCAAGGAATAACTTCATTTCAGTGCCTTATAAAATGTCTTTTTTTTCTTTGCACATCCTACTCATCTGCTCTAGAACACATCACAGCTGGTGGCTTACAGCTATGGGTTGAAGTCTAGTACTTTGCTTCCAGGCACCTCATTTATCTGTCTCTTTGATGGGTGTACATACCAACTTTCTTTTTTATAAACACTCTTCAGTATGAGCTTTCAGTATGAGCAGTAAGAGCTGCCCATCTCCGACCTGAGAGATGTAGCAGAAAAGAAAGGGGTGAAGACAGGATAATGTCGTCTTAATGATTCAGGCCATGTTGTGCAGCTGGGCCAATTATACTTTATGACTGACTGATAAGACAGCAAACTGAGATGTTCTTCCCCAGCATTGACAATGCTTTCTGTTCCCTATATTGTGCTTTAAAAGAAACCATTTATTACAAATTATTTCATTAGGTTTTGAATCTCTAGTAAATTACACAATCAGGATACACCACTCATCCTGGAAACTGGTCTTCTGCCATTCCTTCATCTAGACAGAACTACTTCTGTATATCCATCAGATTCTGCCTATACCAAAGATTAGATCAACCCTTGCCCAAGACTGATCTGAAAATCTAAGCATACCAAGTCAGCATACCACTGTAAAACACTTACTATACATGTGATTATTAGTCTAGAGCTGCTCTTGTATAAAAATGCACTACAATAAAGAAATTGCTTGGTTTAATATTCAGCATAATGCCTGAATATTCTGAAAGGAAAAAGGTGGTGTGAAGGATACTAACAGCAGGACAGGGAACACACTGAAACTACTGAAGGCAGGAAAAAAAGGGTTAATCTTCAAAGTAATTATTCATTTTACTCACTAGTACTAAATACATTTTCATTTTGACAGGTAGTGAGAGATAGATCAGGTCTCCCTAAAATTAATTAAGCAAATATGTATTTTCACTGTTATAAGAGAAGCCTTATTCATTTAGTACATGATTCAAGGTCCACTGAGAGCTGATGAAAATCTTTTGGTCAACTTCACTGGATTTTGGCTCTGATAACTCAACTCCTGAAAATTCCAGCCCCCAGCAAAGCATATGAATAAGGACTTAAGATTTAAATGGGATAATCTATATTTCACTCAGTGATATATTCAGAAAATAATCTGGATAAAGAATGTCTCTAACCTTTTATCTGTAGCATTATGCCAACTCAATCATTCATCTTCCTGCCACATTTGAAACAAGGAAATGTTTTGTCAGGTAGCTCTCAAAGAGCAGCAGAGGTTTTATCACAGATTTGAAATGGAAAGTGATGCTGCTGTTAAAATCCAGTCTTGCTAACACATAAATCTACTGACGTTATTGAGGTTGCCCTTCCAGTGCATTTCAGCATGTTTTACTAGATTTATGATGAATACATGTAGATGGAAAACCAGATGAGGTTGAATAGTAGATGTGACAAATACATTCTCTCTGACTCTGCTTTGACCTGCTTCCACTATACTGAAAAAGTGCTTGTCTGTATATAAACAAATATATGTATAGTATACCACTTACAGAATATATCACTGAAAATAATTTGTAATGAAATCTATGTACACATGTAAACATGCCCAAAGTTGAGTAGAAAAATATATTGATGCTTAAGTGACTCTTTCTTACATTTGATTAAATCATATAGAACGAGCTTAGTGTGTACTTAATTTTTTGTTTCTAGATTAATGTTAAATTCTGAAGGAAATTTGCATATTCTCCAGGCAGAAGTCACTTTTCTTCAAGATTACTGCAGCTTTTCAATGTTTTTTGAATCACACCCAGATAAAATATCTTTATTCTGGAGACACAGCACATAAAGCTAATGGGAGACATATTGGAGACATTTTGTTCCTTCAGGACTGAACAAAAGGGGTTTGTAAATCCCATAGCTCCAGCTTGTGGCTTTCCTCTAGGGAAAACACTATCTGAGATGAAAAAAAAGAAAAACACCAACCCCTTGCTTTTTACTCTTTTTGTCACAAAATACAAAGCACATTTGGTTTGAACAGATGGCCACTGAATTCCGTGGAAACAACCCATTGATTTCAACAGGAATTGGATCAGGTTTGAGGTCTCAGACTTGCTACTTGATTTGAGCATTAATTTGGAATCTCTGCTAATAGGATCATGGGTCAAGGAATGTCTGCCAAATCTCAAATTCCCAAATGGAAGCTCCAATTTCAAATCCTGTTCAGAAGTGTACTACTTCCAGGTTGTTGATGTAGCTATAAAAATAGCTGTGTGATTTATATTGCAGCACACAGGTTACATTGATACTAGAATGCATAAAATATGTTCCTTCAGTGTTAGCTTTCAGGTTTACATAAACAAAATTCTCATAACATAAAGGTTGTTCAAAAGGATTCGAGCAACTCTTTAACTTCCCAGCCCAAATGACATGAAGAGAGTCACTGTGTGTCTGAAGAAACACACTATTATTTTTTAGATTTTGAGATATGTTGTCTTCTTGGAGATGTCTTCCTCCCCTCCCGCCTGTCCCCCCACTGGGAAAGTGAAATACTAGGAAAACAGGCATGTGTTGAGTGGGCAAACTGCAACCAAGAAGGAAGAAGTGATTGTCTTAAAAATTCAAGACTGGATCACAGAACCAGCAAGGAATAGAATCACGAACTCTATTCTCCTAGACCAGTTTCTTCCATTACATCTTTGTGATGACTATCATTGCTCTTATCAATTTGACACTCCTGATTGTTCCTGGTCAGGTCTGTTTGAATCCAGGAGAATCTATTCAATAAAAACATCTGAATGATTTGGCAATCAGAACATCACATACTGTTGCACAGGACTTAGGAGCCTTCTATTTGTAAGAACAGGATTTTGCAGATGCATTTAGAAATGTGGCACAGCTTCTTTTGGTTTTTTTCCAAAGCAAACTACTGGGGAATGCAAATATCTTTGGGGAATAGGGTATAAATACCACGCTGTGCAAAACAGGGTGCTGTAGTGAAGAATTCCTGAAGCAGTGCCAGAAAATTCATTGACATAAATGGATTGTAATAGGGAGGAAACAAATTCTGGCTGCAGGAACTGTTTTTAATTAATTGCCTAAAATCTCATTCCTGTCTTGCCCTTGATGCTGTCACTCACCAGTTCAAAATGCTGCCAGCTCAGCAGTGCTCACTTTCTCACAACAAGTGGCAGGATTTTCACCTGTTCTTTGCACAGCTGTTTGACAACTGCCTAATGCAGCTCACCAGTAACTGAGACATAACTCTGCTGCACAGGAATAGACTTCTACCTGCTCCATTTGAAACATGGCACACCTGCCCTAACAACTGAACATAAACATTGCTTTAGGAGGCTGCTTAAATGTAATAAAGTGCAGAAACCTACCTTGGACCTTTTTGCCCTTGCAAGGTGGGCAAAACATTTGTGTTGATTAAAAAGTAGAATAAAAATCCCATTTCCTGTTATGAAAATGGAGTAGTTAATGTGACTGGAGATTCTTTTTGTTACGTTGCAAATATTCTATTCACAATATTCAATTTGAGTACAAGTTGCACTATTTGAGGTTCTTTGAATAATTCAGATGCATTCATTTACTCTTGATTAGTGGATCAGGTTCTTCAAAAAGTGAGTATTTATTTTATTTTATGACACGCAGCATTAATAATGTATTACCTTTCTCATGAGCTGCTTTTTAAAGAAAGCAATAAAAATATGCAGGGAGACAAGACTTCTGAATAGATATTAAGGAACCATGGAGTCACTTAAGCTGTCATTTAGGAAATAGTCTATTATAACTGCTATTTCTCAGGGAGGAAAAATACAATCTTGATAATGCAAAAGAGTGAGTAACCTGGGTTGAACAGATGATGCAATGCCAGAGAATTACAGCACTGCTTTCTGTGCAATAAATGGCACTGAGGCAATCATATTCTATGCCTTCACTCTGATGAGTATCTCTTTGGAGAACATCTCAAAGTATTTTTATGAAGTAGCACAAGGATTATCAAATACTCTTTGAAAATTGCAGTTGGAAAAGGCCAAATAAAATCACTAGGACCAGTCGTAATACTACTTATGGCAAATGAAAAATAAATCACAGCTGCAAAGTCTGAGGACATGAAAGCCTGCATTCAAAGAAGAGTTTTTAAAAACATTTGCTTATGCAGAAAGTCTTGTGAAGAGGACCCATTTCTGCAGCTCTGTTACAGAAGTGGCTCCTGGGAGGCACAATTAATCTCGGTGAGCTGTGAGCACTGTTAATTGTCCAGATGTCCTTGACAGACTGCACAAGCACATGAGAAATGCCCTACTCAGTGAGACCAGAAGTGTCCAGCTCTGTGTTCTGGCTCTGCTAGACAGCTGGAACTGCTGCTTAGATGGAGCAAGTGAACTTGGTGTATCCTATGCTGTCCACCACCCTCAGTCCTCCAGCAGTCACTCTTCTTGTGTTAGCAATGCTAGAGAAGCTGCCCATCAATTTTAGTGCCTGCTCATAGATCTGTTGTCCATGCATTTGTCTAATCCCTTATTGACTGTGCTGCTGCTGTCTCCCTGTACACTCTCCTGTGACAGATATGTAGGGAAGGATGTAGGGAAGTTCATTGCAACTAATTCAAATGTTATCCCTTGAGAGTAAACTCTTTACTCATTTTAGGTTACAATTTTCATTCTAGCCTGAAATATGAAGATGTTACAAGGTTAAACTAGTAATAGAATAATATTTACATCCTTTTAAGGATAGAATTTTCTAGATAGAGTGCCCAAAGGGGAGATCTGACAGTGTAAATAGTTGACTACAAAAGTTACTATATTCATATGAATTTTGGTGCTTATTTCACTCCCTTATGGAATTCAACTCCTAAAACTTCATGATAACTTGAAAAACAAGGATGTGCTTTGTTGACAGTTTCCTTATCGACTCCCTTCCTTGAACACTCAGAACTGTTTTCTCTTAATTTCACTTGTTGATAAATATATTAAGGTTAGGGAGGCTCAATTATTTTTGCTATCTTAATTTCTAGCATCACGCTTAAATTGGAATATGAGATCCCTAAAATAGAAATTGGGAGGCATATTTGTTTTCCTTTTGGCTAAAATATTTTTTTGTTCTTGCTGAAATTGTGGTAGTTGTATGGGAAGACCTGAAAGGGTCAAGTTGCCATAGTAGCCAAAGATATTAGCCAGACTTTTTCATATTCTCCAGCTTTTCTTAACTCTGATGCTTAAGGATATGTGGTGTAACACTGATTTGTACAAATCACCTTTGTCATAGTTGTTTCAATACATATAATTTTTCGTAGTACTAGTACAACTATAAATTAACACATCTCAGGACTGAAAAGTAATTTTACTACACCATCAACTCTAATACATACACAGCTTTCTATTTTTTTGTTTTAATAAACAAGGTTACAACAACCTTGATTAATTCAGCTTTTTTTATCAAGCAATATAGCTACAATCTCCTTATGTATAACTTCTTAGACTTAAGCTGAACAACTAAAGCCTCTCTAGAGGGTCAGAATTCAATGGATCACTTAATTTTAAATCCTTTATGCAAACTAACAATTATAGAATCAATAGTCACAAACTCTGCCTTTTTAAATTAGTGTTCATAAACTGAGCAAAAATGGGCACACTCCTCTGCAGAATAATCTGTGAGGCTTTTAGTTCCTACAGCTGCTATAAATTCCATGTAAGAAAAAGGCAAATCAAGTTATAAAGTCTGTGTGAAATACAATATGAATATGTAACTTTAGCAAGTGCCTGCACTGCAAGTTAAGAACTGTAATGTAGTTGTATAAAAGAACATTTCTCCTCTGGATATGAACTTTCTGCACTCAAATCACATGCAGAAATTCTTTGAATTTATGTCTGTTGTTATGATATTTTTATGTCATATCTAGTCTTTGAAGGTAACTATGACTAGGCAACTAAGACGTAAGGGCTTGGGAAAAATTTGAGAAAAAGGTGAATAACTCACAGTAAGAGAAGAATTTTTGAGTAGTTAAAAATGTTTATGATACAAAGACTAAAGCTGAGAGAAAACAATTTAAATATATTTTTAAAAAAATGGTACACATTTACATGACTAGACATATTTCTGCCCAGTTGAAATAAGAACCAGGTAAATGTAACTTAGAATATCATTTTCTTCATAATTTCATGCATACTTTTACTGTCTGTGCACATTTCTCATGTTGAACTTATATCTCAACTCATTTATCACTGAAGAATTGACTTACAGAACAGTACTAAAGATGTTTTTCAGTAAGACTAAATCCCTATTGCATCTGCCTCAAACTCTCTATCAGTGGCATTAAAACAGCTACAACTGCTTTAATAAGTTGTTGCCAACTACAGCCAACTACGACCTTATGTAATAGGTGTTTCTGGTAATCTCATGTGTAGAAAGTCTTTCTGGAAAGCAGAAAGTTTGCCAAATCTGGCAAACAAGTGCTAATTCTAGTGCCACATGCTGTGGCATGTGAGGCAGATACGATGAGTACAGCAGCTGCTATTGACTTACAGGCGTTTGGCAGCTCATTGTTGACCATGTGGAGAACATACAGTGTTGACACAGTCCAGCATGTAATTAATTAATAATTAGTATTCAGTTGTTAAAACTAATGGGGCAGACATCGTCCAAGTAAACTTGGGAAACTCCAGTGAGGAGGAGTTTGAGATGTACCTAGAAAGAGCTGCTAAATGTTGAAACAATATAATGGAGAAACGTAGTTTAGTACTTGCCTTGTTAGAAATGGCACTGTCAGAGCTGTGTGACTGTACAATGTGGATGATGGTACTCCAAGAGATTCTCAGGTAAAGGAGACGTGGTGATATTACCCATGTCTGTCCAGTGTGACCTCCTCACTGAAGGCTATTTCCCTGTACATGACCTTCTATGCAATAAGCAGGTGGCAAACTGATGCTGAGGGAAAGCAATTTCATTGCCATAACAGGTTTCTTTGCAGTCAACATGCTGGAGGGAAGGGATGTCATCTAGAGGGACCTTGACAGACTTGAGAGATGGAACAATGCAAACCCCAAGAAGTTTAATAAAAGGAAGTGCAAGGTCCTACATCTGGGCCATGGCAACCCCAGGCACAGCTACAGGTTGGGAGGGGAAGTAATTGAAACCCTCAGTGAAGAGAAAAACTTGGGC
>NW_008667535.1:252298-268212 GCF_000695815.1 Acanthisitta chloris | reverse complement strand
GTGTGGTGTGGAGACCTCAGAGCAACTTTTCAATATCTGAAGGAGCTACAAGGAGCCAAAGAGGGACTCTGTGTTAGGAACTGCAGGGACAAGGGGTAATTGGTCCAAATTGAGGGAGGGGAACTTTAGATTAGATATTGGAAAAATGATTTTTCCTCTAAGGGTGGTGAGACACTGGCACAGGTTGCCCAGGGAGGCTGTGGCTGCCCTGACCCTGGTGGGGTTCAAGGCCAGGCTGGATGAGGCTTGAGCAACCTGATCTAGTTAGGAGAACTCCCTGCCCAGGGCAGGGGGTTGGGACTAGATGACCTGTAAAGTCCATTCCAACCCTTAAATTCTATGATTCTATGATTGTTGCAGCTACAGCTTTTTCAGATGTAGGCAGTTAGCAAACAGGTAAACTCATAAAAAAAAAAGACTCATACCACAGTTAGGAAGGATTTTCTTTTTTTTCATGATGAGACATGACTATATACCAATTTCTCTGCATTATGGCAGGCAACATTTCTTGCAGGTTTGAGGGTTTTTTTGTCTTGATGTTTCGCCTGCACAAAGAGAAACATTATTTAATGTTTTCATTTGGTTCCTCTGTGGTACAGGTGCACATGCCTAAGCACAGTTGGCTCCCTGTTAGCTTTCCGAAAGACTTGTCACAGAAAAGAAAGTGATGTGCCAGCACAGCATTTAGCAAGGGAGTGGAGAAAGGGAAGTGGAAACCCAGCAACTGCATTTACCTTCTCAAATAGATTCTGTTTCACACTATAAGAGTACACTTCTCTGCTCGGCTGCCTCTTGTGCTAGTTGAGCAAAACTTGTCACAGGAAACAAAATTATTTGCCAGTTTGGCTTTAGTGCAAAACCTCTTCTTTGTTCTCTTGCATACATCAAATGTCAGCCTCTTGCACCCCTCTGACAGGGACCTGGCACCGAGGCAAAACACGTCCAGGTGCATCCTGGCAAGCAAACCATTCGGAGAGGTTAGGAGTCATGTTTGGTGGAGAAGAGGGGTTGGGCTGGTTCTGTTTGATATCCACCCATCACACTTCTTGTCATACTTACAACAGGATCTTTTATGCAAATGCCATGTTTTGGATTCATCAAAAAGGCAGATGGAATCTTAATTCCTAGCTTCCCTCCACCCTCAGCTGGGCATGTGCAGGTCCTGAAATTCTAATAGTGAACGAATTACCCCTGTGGGTACCTGTTCCTCAGCTTTTGACAATTACCTTTGACAGAACACCTCCCTAAAATTATGGGTGATATATCTGTTCTTGCCTATTCTGTCTAAATAGAAGTACAAAGAAAGAACTTCTTTTTGCCAATATGCAGTAGGGAAATGTGTATATAATGACATGTTTGTTTCTATTCAGCTTACTGGGCAGATTGACTTTCATTGCAATTAGATTCAGGTACTCACATCAGATGTTCTAAGTAGAGAAAACTAAGATTCCTGAATTTTTATTATATCTCATATATTCTATGAATCATTTATATGCAAATTCACTCAAGTTTTACAGCATAAATCTTCAATATTAGTGTTTTCCTAGCCCTTTCTTCGAATTTTAGCAGCATATATTGAGGGAATTTCAGACAAGCATTGCCAAAACAGAAATAGGCTTCAATGACTGCCTTTTGTAGACTGAAGTGACAGCTTTGAGGTTGGCAAATTTGATCTTTTCTTTAATATTCAGTAGAATTACAGTGTCAAAAAATACATTTATGATTCAAAGGGCTGAAATCTGATAAAAACCATTTAAAAATCCAAGTAGATTGATTGAGTGTAATCATTGCAAGAGAGTGAATTGAGCTAACAAAAGGGCTCTCTTACCATGCTTCTCTGTGAAAATTTTACTTTTATAGGGATATAGCTGTGCAGCACATTATCTGCAGCACATAAGCTGCAAATATGATCCTTTAGATTATTTTTTCTGCATTTAAAATACTTTTTTAGAATTTCAGAGACTTGTTTTCTTTGCCAGTTTCCTCAGCATCATTTTTATGAGCCAGTCAGCTCAGACAGTCTAATCTTTTCAGATGTCAAGATCTTGTACTCTGTTTCCTATGTTACCAGGCAGGCACAGTGCAAAATGCCTCTGCTGCAATTAAAACAAACAAACATCAACTTGTATCTGCCAACACAGTCAGCTTTGACTTTCTATACACCTACATAATATAAAGAATCTTTTTAGGTTATAGTTAGTAATTAGAATGAAGCTCAGTGATGACATTTGTCTCATGTACATAGATGAGCTTTGAAAACTAGAAAAATTGAATTTGGAGTGTCTATATTTACATGTAGATTGATTACACATCTTTCTTTTCTCACTGAATTTCAGTTTTTAAGCCATCCTGCTGCATTCTGGTCTCTCTAGTTAGAATCATTTGACAGCATTACCTCTTGCATAGCAACAGCAAGAGTCCCTTTATATAGTCTAGAAATTAGCCTGTGAAAAAAACTTTTTAAATAGGCCTAAAAGTATTCCAGGGGTGTCTTCTTTGTCATTGCAGATCCTGATTGTATTGGTTTTAAGATATTTTTATGCAAACCAAAAATTTTACATATCTATAAAATGCTAGCTAATAAAATCAGCATTGCACTGCAGGTCTGCAGACAACCCAGTGTATCTTAGTGTATCTGTCAGCTGGAAAAGTTGCTCATTTTTCCTGCTTGCCTGTGCCTTTTTCCAAAAGCATTCAAAGTATTCACCTCTACCTGCTCCCCCTACTTATAACCACTTCATTTTTCAGACTGATTTTAACTTTCCTCAGTTCAATTAGCCTCCTGAAACTATACAGTGGCTTATTGCAGTTCCATACACTTGTAAATCGAAGCTTGATCTATGCAGAAGAGAAGCAAAGACACATTTTTTACAGAACAGTTGACATTTGGAAAGTTTAGACAAGCTTTTGGGTATTGTCTTTTATCATCACTGGTAACTAAACAACAATTCAAGTGAAGCACAGGTTAAAAGCAATTTCTCTTAGTTTAATCTCATTATGTTAATCAACTCTTTTACTACATGCATAACAGCTGCAGTAGCAAGGAATAACTTCATTTCAGTGCCTTATAAAATGTCTTTTTTTTCTTTGCACATCCTACTCATCTGCTCTAGAACACATCACAGCTGGTGGCTTACAGCTATGGGTTGAAGTCTAGTACTTTGCTTCCAGGCACCTCATTTATCTGTCTCTTTGATGGGTGTACATACCAACTTTCTTTTTTATAAACATATACTTTTTAATCCTCGTGGAGAAAACAGCTGAGAAAGAGGTTGCATCGATTCCATAGTGAGAAGCTATCCAGCATGCATGGACCTACAGATTTTAGTTCCTGCTTTGAATTAAATATAGCTTTGAGATCATAAACACATCCACTGATAGAGCATTAAATTAGTACCAGCAAAAGACATCCAAATCACTAAAACAATGAAAATAAAAATGGAAATATCTCATTAGTCTCACTGTAGTGATCAGACATATTTTCATACTGGAAGGTGAATGCAAGGACCAGGACACAAAGATCACATCTTGGATGAATACCTATTTGCAAGTAGAGCCCATAAGTACCTTCTTAAAATACGACTTTCATGACTACTCAAGGGAGGAGAGATGTCTTCTACTCACTGTAGAAAATACTTTCTTGCTTATTTCCTTCTTCTGCTTGCTGCATGTCACTTTTGAGGAGGAGCAGACTAGCTGCTGCTCAAACTACAGCTCAGTCCTAAGGCCACACCTGGAAGAAACCTGAGGAAAAGGCAAAATTGCTAAAAGATCGTATGTGCAGCACATCCCCAAAATTGTCTGCTATTCGTAAACAGATGTTCTTCTTCAAATAAATACATGTGCATGTTCTACCAAGCCATTACCTCACCCCAAATTACCTAGCAGGAGGTTTTGGAGTCCATCCTACAGGCAAGAGATGTTTTTTGAGCACTGCACTAGCCCTCCCTCAGTGCTGCAGTGCTTTGGTGAAAATCTTGCACTTTACAGAGCTGCACAGCACATACCTGGGATTCAAGTACTTTCCACATGGCCAGAGCAGAGCTCCAGGTGTTCCGCGTGTCCGCAGGGAGGAAAGCAAAGCGATGACTGCCAAGGAACATCAGCTCTGCAATGCCCCTGCAGCTCTGCACAGTGACACCACCACGAAAATTATGCACTTCTCCAGGTACTACATATTTCTGCCTTGCTCTAATATTCTGTTTTGCCAGATCTCTGTGAAACTCCACAGTTTCCTTCCCTCCTGAGGTTGCCCTTCAAAATATTACTAACTCCAGCCTGAGAGTTTCCTATCCAAACCAGGGAAATCCTCCATCTCCATAAGTTTTCATCCATTCTCTTAATTTGCAGACTGAACACATTATCTAGAATAACAACTAACGTTTCAGCAGTTATTGTCAGTAAAGGAATATATTTGTGCAGTTTTGATGCCAAAATAACTATTATTTTCCTGCTTGAAAGGGTCCCACAGACAAGAAATGTGTGCTTGCAAAGCCATAACTGCATCAAAGAATAAGATATTACTGCCTCAGTGTCAGGCCAACAAGAGTTGCTTTTTAAATATGGACTAAAATAAGACAGAAAAATGCATAAACTGTTGTTTCATTAGTTCCTCATTTGATGGTTATTTCCTTATATCACATTCATGGTGAGAGGATAATCCCTTTAGCTCAACAACAACTCATTAACCATGTTCTCTCAATTAGAAATAGCTTATTTTCTATCAAAACAAACCCCATAAACACTCCTGCCTCCAGCTCATAATGATTTTCTATAAGTGTATCAGAGGCATAGTACAAGGAGGGAGCTCGGTACAAAAAGTGACACAGAAATGGAAGATATTTCTGATACTATAAAGCTCAACTGCTGCACACATTGTGTGTGAATATTTCTACTGCTTACCCACAGCCTGTTACTCAAGAACTGCAAATGGAGTTACATTTTCTTGACTTTCTGACAGTTTGGGGCTTCACAATGAAATGAAATTTGGAAAGCTGAAAATGGGAGAGAAGTGTAACTGGAGGAATAGTTTTAAACCCTTTATATTTCAGAAACACAAAGAAAACAGTGCAAAGGAGAAAACTGCTTTTTGTGGATCTAGTTTATTAATAAGCATTGTAATTAACAAGACAACATGCTGTACAGAAACCTGAAATAGAACTACTGCAAATTTACTGGACTTTAAATGCTGCTGGACTGTAGTATATGATGTCCAGTGCATGATTTGTAGAGTGTGGTTAGGGCTGTTTCAATACACAGACATACACTGCTCACTCTCAGATCCTGTAGTATGCCATAGAGCAGGGAGATTTCCCAGAAATACAAACTCAAATATTTACAAGAAATCGTCAATCTCTTTCTTCACTAGGGATAACATAAGTTATACACAATTTTCCTACGTATACCAAATAAAATCTTTGCCTTCAACTTTACTTTGTGTCTGCACAAACCCAATTCCTTCCTTTTTATTTATCCAGTTAAATCAGGGTAGTAAACTGCAGTGTGATCTTTTAATTGCTACCATTGATTAAGGATTGGCATTAAACCTGCAAAAGGAAAACATGAGAAATCAAATAAAGCCAAGTGTATGTTTTCAGACTTTCAAACCTCGTACTTTAGAAGCTTGACTCAAACAACCTTGAGCTAATCAACCATTACTGATAGAAATGAGGACTCTGACTTTGGCTGGACCGTGCTGGAAGCAAGGAAATAGTGGTAGCTTGGGGCTGATGGGGTTCCACAGCTTGCTCAGAATACAGCAGAGCAAATTTTCACCTCTCTTGCAAAAAAACAAACCCCAAACAGATCTATATGTACCAGGGTCATAGATGCAACGCGGCTCCTCTCCTCCAGTCCTATGCCAAGCAAAAAGCCCTGGCTGGGTTCAGAACCACATAACTAATGTTATGTCAAGTTAGTCGTTGTGCTAACATTCACCAACCCTCAGGTCCTATTAGCATGGGCTCATTGCCATGATAATTAGCTAAATGACCTGCATCCGGCCAGCTCACAGCCCAGAGAGAGCAGGTGCTCAGTAGTCTCTGTCTGGCCAAGCAGACATGCCTAATTATTCTTCCTTTAGAATTAAGTTACACTTCAGAATGCAGCAGTTTAGGAAAACAAAGAAACAGCATATTTTACTTCCAACAGTTTGACTCAGTTCTTTCTTTAAACTTTTTTTTTTTTTAAAGAAAAAGAATTAACTACTTTACAATATGGAAATAAGTCCCTTCCTTTCTGCCACCACTACCCCTAACTTGGATGCAATACTTAGAAGTGCAACAAGCATGTACTGAGTTTGGAGTGGGGAAATAATCTAGACTAGACTGTGTGACACATTGCTTTGAAGGCAAAGGTTTTCCTTTATTGTTACACCGTATGAAACAAATCTAATCATGTAACTACCATTTTACTGTATATTGTATATAGGATCGTTTTCTCCACAAATTCACACAAGTAAGATAAAATAAGTTAAATGACTAAAAAAAAAAAATTACACAAAAAATATACAGTCTATGTACTAGATAAATTATTTATATATATGGCAAGATGTGTAAGGAGTCTCTAGTAACTTTATTCCTCTGGATACTGACAGGATACTCAGGAAAATGTTGCATCAAATGTGTTGGTTTATACATTAGGTATGTAATATATAAAAATGAGGGAACTATTTATCTTCTGATACAATGTGTATTTCTTCATTTTTCTGTATCTTGTTGACTGAATTTTAGTCTACCAGAACATATTTTCAGGGATATAACAATTCATGCTTCCTATAATCAGATTCATCTTTATAATGGTCTTTGAGCAATTTTGTTGTTGTTTGGTTTGGGTATTTTGTTAGGGTTTTGTTTGTCTGTTTTCAAGAGAAGGGGGATGGCTAACTGCTTCTGTATCTTAGAGAAAAAACCCAAAATAACCCCTAAAAACATCCAAAAGAAGTGAAGTCTGATGGTAGTTTTTCCCTACTTATGTAAAAAACCCACATTGATTCCAGTTCCTACACCCTTTTCTATGAAAATCCTAAAATTGGACAAATGAATTCTTTGCCAGGAAATTTCAGTTACAATTTGCAGCCAGAAAGGAAATGTTGCAGGCTGAAAAAAACTGAGTTTTTCACTGGAGCTGCCAATTCTGTTAACATTTGGGATGGCAACCCTCTGTACTAAAAACTAAAGCCCTGTGCTTACAACAGGAAGCATTAGCTGTCAGCATTATTCTAAATTTGCACAATTAGTATGTTTGGTAAATCTGTGTAAACTACAGATAAGCTTTTTTTTTTTTTTCATCTCCCTGAAAACAAGTGCCAAATTTTCTCATTGTGATGTCTCCAAAGCAAACAACAAAGGGCTTTGTATATATTAGGTATGAATTAATTTGTCAAATTTCTAATTGTTCTGGAATTGGAAATGAGATGTGTCAGCTATTGTGTGTCAGTACCCAAAGGATTATTACTTTTTTCCAGGATTTACATGCAACTGGAAGCCAATGTGCCACATCTTTTCTAACCGTTATTGAAAACTACATTTAAAATAAAAAAGAAAGGAAAAGAAACACATCATTAGATAATCTGATGTCCATTAATTAAACCCTAGCAGTAGGTTAAAAGTGAAGCTTTTTTTTGATTTTATTTATTTTGCACATAAAATCTAAATGTGATTTGAATAGATTTACAGTGGGGACAGCGATATATAAAGCTACTTATACCTGCTGGGCACATAAGAGAAGCTCTTTTAGCATTCATTGGAAACCCTCAACAAGTTGAACTTCTGTAAATTTTACAAGCAGCTAATATTACAGCATTTTTTACACACAGTTTTGTTTATAAATTACAGATTTAAGTTACATTATGAAGCCTACATAGAATTCTATCCATAGGAAATATTCACACACTGTCTTTTTTTTTTCCCCTCCATACAACTTCGATTGTCTCACTTCATGTAGCAATAAAACTAAAAAGTTATGCATTTTCTTAAAGGAAAAATGTCTTGGTATGTACATACTGTAAATTACGAAATGGCTAAAAAGCAACAAAATACTAGAAGGAAAATGTGGGTTTTCACCTAAGAAAGGAGCCACCTTCTCATCCACTGTGGAATTTACCAATAAGAATATATTCTCCAGCACACAGAACACTGAAAAAAATCCCTCACCTTTAAAGAGAATCATCTTGATCAGCAAATAATATTATTTGGGTGTGTTTATATTTATCTGACTTTCATTACCTAGATTCTTCTTTCTTTGCTGAGCACTGTCATTCTCTACTAACTAATTCACAATGACAAGTACTTCTTATTCTAATAGCTTTGTGGTGAAGTAACTAATATTATAGCTAAACTCTTACTGAATACTTACAATAGGTGACTATAGCTGTAAAAAAAGCCATACACATCACTATAATATTCTTTTAAACACTGGTAGCTTGCAGCCACGACATCACATCAGCCAAAAAAACTACCCCACTTTCCTACTGGTTTCAGCAGTGCCCATGTAATTTTCAACTAACAGGAACAGTAGCCAAAGCAAGCTCTGCGAGACAAAAAAAAATTAAAAAAAAAGAGAGAAATCGACTTATGGCTTGAAAAATATAACATGTACCATATTGTTCCTTGTATTATTGTGGAAAGGAAAACCTTGGAAATTCAAAAAAGAAAGTTACTCATAATTTTTTTCTAGTTTTGAACTTGTATAACCTGTCGTTGTCATGTAGTTTATTTCACACAGAAAGGCCTAGTTGAGAACTTTCTATTTCATCTCCTGGATTCTTTCAAAGAATAAATACCTGTACATTGAGCCAATAAAATGAAAATAAAAATCAGTTGTCATGTCTTTAAGTACATTTTCCTTCTTAATTACATAAAAGAAAAATTTTGGTGGGAAGATACACCATCCTTCTTCAGAATTAGATTTTGGGATCTTACTAATTCTATTATGTCAGGTAATCAAATGAGAAATTGCCCACTTGATCTCTAATGCTAAGCAAATGGAAGATGAAATCCATGAATATGCTATAAATTATAACAACAAAGAAAAATTGGAGTAAGCTATTTTTAGACTGTAATATTCCCCAAACTGTACTAAGAAATTGCTTTCAACAGGGAGGAAGAACTGCTGGCAGATACCTGCACTATATGGCCCATGTAAGAAAATGAACAGGATTTTCTGGTTTTCCACTGATTGCTTCTGGGTTGTGGGTTCTCTTCCCCATCTTGTGGATTTTACCAAGAACTATGGGAAACACCTTTTAACGAAGTACTAAGGATTTAGCTTTTCCGTTTCAAATTTCGGGTTCTATATACAGAAATATTCACAAGCCTAACCCAGTTTGTGTACGCCCAAAGAACAGCGTTAGGCTGTGACTATACACAGTCACACTTAAAGCCTGAAATTAGGGATTTGTCAGATATGCATTTATAGCTGGTGCTCGTGTATAAACGTAGTGCTACTCCCAGACACTGGGGCCTGGTGGGATGCGGCGAAGTTTGCCAGGGGAATGACTTTGACAGGGTCTTCGCTGGCGCAATGTCTTTCGCAGGTGTTGTAGAACTGGGGCCTGGGCCCACCCTGGCCTTTGTCAGTGTCTTCCTTTGGGAGGGGCCTCCCAAGAGTGTGTCGTCCCTCGGGTCTGGCTCCTCGGCCCCAGCCTTGCTGGAAGCCAAACGATGGCAAAGAGGGGTTGGACTGCTGATACTGTGTCAAAGCAGGTGGCATCCAGCAGTTGTCGGAATGGCCGAGGATGAGACACTCCTGAGTGCAGTTTTCAGAGGCTTCAGCCAGAGCTTTCTGGAGGTTTACTTCAATAGCTGTGAGGATGGAGAAAGACAAGACACTGTCAGAGGTCCAAAGACAGATACACAGAGGGAAGCAAGGTCAACAAAGCAATCCCAATCCTGCAATAATGGCCACATTTGGGGAAGAATATACCCCCAGGTGTACAACTGAAGAGAAAGCTTAGATGTTTGCAAGTTTGGGGCCCACAGTGTAGTCACTGGACATCGTCAGAAAACAGTTAGTGTTCAATGAACACCTGATACCATTATTACAGCTAGGGAATTAAAGCTCTTTTACAGTCTATTTCATAGCATCATAAAGGTTGGAAAAGATCTCTAAGAGCATCGAGTCCAACCACTAACCCAGCATTGACATGTTCACCACTTAACAATATCCCCAGAAGCCACATCCACACACCTTTTGAACACTTCCAGGGGTGGTGATTCCACCACTTCCCTGAGCAGCTTGTTCCAATGCCTAACCACCCTTTGCGTGAAGAAATTTTTCCTAATATCCAATCTAAACCTCTCCTGGCACAACTTGAAGCCTTTTCCTCTCATCTGGCCACTTACTTACAATGACCTTTCTACTCTTTGAAATGATCATTTCTGTAATAAAGCTAAAAGCTTTATAATAATCTAATGCCATTATTCTAGATATTTGCACAGAACTACTTGAAAAAAAAATACAAAAATGAAGATTTTTTTGAAATGTCCTCTTAAATCTGGTTGTTTTCTTTAATTCTTCACTTTGCTTAAGGTAAAACAAAACTAATTTGGACACTAGCCAAAGATGGTACATTGGCTTCAAAGATGCACTCAAGAGCTTTAAGAATGAAAAAACGTAACAGCTATTTTAAAGAGAATTGATTTCTTCATGCATTCGATACTTGAAACCTTGAAAAATCAAAGGGTAATAGCAAAAGAAGACGTAACCTCTGTAGTTTACCAGTAATCGAACCAGATTTCTTCAGTACATGCAAGGTTTGTGCCCTTGAAGAAGGATTATAGAAATTATAATTATAATAAAGCAAACTACTGAATCTGAAATGTGTTAATTTGCAATACATAAACATTCCTGATCAGTTTGATTTAAACTGTGACTTTAGCATGTTGTGCAAATTCAAAGCTAATAGACGTATATTTCTAAAAACTATTCCCTGGAATAATTTTCATATTACATGTGTTAATTTTATATTCTCTTGCTGTGTACATGGTTCAAATATCAGGAGCTCTGAAGAATACCTGATCAGATATTTCAATGTGTTATCTTCACAAAACTTTCCAGTGGAAGAGACAAACATGTTTTTAATATCAATCTTAATAAAAACAACATTTAAAGTTGGATTCTGGCTCCTAAGCACCGGAGAAGGTATGCTGCTAAAATTACTTATAGCAATAAGGATGCTAAGTAGGAGCTTCCCACCCTCTGAGCTTTATGTTTAAACAGATGCTGCATTTCTGTTTTAATAAATACTTTGCATACTGAAATCGGTGCAAAGCTACAGAGCAGAAACACTTATTTGCATGTGACATCTCAATACAAAGGAATTAAGTTTTCCTTCAGGCACTGAAATATATAATGTTGCTGTCCAAAACACAGGATACATCTTTTTTTTAAATCTGCCATGTGTAAGTAGACAAATGGTAGCTTGTAGTCTCATGAATGCTCTGTTCTTGATTATCTCTCTAAGTAAGCTGTGTCAGTTAGAGAAATGATTGTTTGTAAAGGTTATTTTGGCATATTACTGGCATTTCAACATGTCTTCAGTCACTTTGCCTCAGTATTTCTCAGTGTAATCCTGACAAAGCTTTGGCACCTTGCTGTTGAAATACTAATCCAGTTTTGATGGGCAGTAGGAGACATAAATATGGAAATAATTCAGTAGAGGCAATAGTTCCTGTAAAAAAAAAAAAAGTTACTACTGGTAGATTAGTCTAATCTTTCTGTGTCCTACTATCTGCTATGAGAGACATAAATTTGAGTTTATACAAGTCTTTTAAGCTCTTTAATTATCCAGGTTTGCTTCTCTTGTGATCAAGGCAATTCACTGAAATCAGGTACAACCTTGACAGTGTTGAGCTATCCCTATTTTGTAGAGAAACTGACCCTTTTTGCATTTATCAAAAAAACCCCTTTTTGATACCAGACACTACAGTGTTTCTCTGTATCTCAAGGCTTTCTAGTTGCTCTTAAAATGCTGTTTATTCAGATAATCTGTACAGCACACAATTATTTATTTGGAAATAGTATTTACGCATTTCTAGCTCGTCACAACAAGTGGTTACAACACTTGTATTGTACCATCTCTCTCAAACTTAGGTAAGAGGGTAAACAAAGCTAAAACATCAAAGGAAGCATTTGGCAATAAAAATTTAACATTTAAGCTTTAGACAAGTAACTACAGAAGTAAAAGGTCATGTAAGAAACATTCTCTACACCATTTGAACAGATCAGTAGGACAGGAATTTTGTGCTGTACCTGTAGACTTGGAACAAGTTACCATGCTAAGAATAAGAGGATTGTCAGAATTACAGTCTTGTTTATTCTGTCAATACAGAGATATTTTAATGAGTTCTAGCTTTATTAAAATAAACTCCCAAAATTTTAGACAACCCTGGGCATAATCATAAGTTATGAATACCAGTGATTTTGGTGTAGGGTCAGGGTTTTGTGGTACAAAAAATCTGTCAATACAGGATTGCTTAGAAGATACACCTTTTGTTGCAGTCTTTATCTTTCTTTCAGTTTTGGTATTTGGCATATGTATTCTTGATTATCAGAGTATGCTTTCCATCAGTGCTTATGGTTAATAACATGTAAAATAAACACTTTTCCTTAACTTTGAAAAGACCCTTTTCCTCCACTAAGCACCTCTGCAGCATTGCAGAACAGGAAATAAAAAGAATCTAGCAAACGCAAGTACTTTTCTCTATGATATCTGACTCATTTTTTTCCTCTAGTAATAGGCAAGTTTTGCTTTATAATATACTGCATTCATTAACAATAAAAATCAAACAACCACCCCCTCCCCAAAGCAATAATGACCTTAACTTCAAGACTAAATTTAAAAGGGATACTTTTTAGACTGCCTATGCTGTAGGAAATCCAATGAACTAAGGGTGCTACAATGAACATAGCCTGAGGGAGGGAAGGTCCCAGTAAAAGCATTTAAAGGAAACTTTGAAAAGCCTCATAAACTGATCAGCTTCAGTTACTAGTACTAGCAGTAAGAAAAACTTTTTTTAGGCACAATAAGTAAAAATGACTCTTGGAGAATAATTCAGCCTAGAACAAAAGGTAGGAACAATTCTGCATGAATATTTACAAGACATAATCTTTTTTTTGCCTGAAATATAACTTCTTTCTATAGTCAAATTCATTCTCTATTTTACTAACATATCATTCTCCTGCTTCTTCAGCACCTGAAATCCTTCTAAATAGCTACTTGACACTGGCATTGCACTAAACTATGCTTCACTTATTATAAACACACTTTTCACAATTCTCTGTGTAATTAGAGAAGAGACCTTTATCAGAGAATCATAGAATTTAAGGGTTGGAATGCACCATACAGATCATCTAGTCCCACCCCCTGCCCTGGGCAGGGAATCCTCCTCACTAGATCAGGTTGCTCAAGGCTCAGCCAGCCTGGCCTTGAACACTGCCAGGGCTGGGGCAGCCACCACATCCCTGGGCAACCTGGGCCAGTGTCTCACCACCCTCACAGGAAAAAACTTCTTTCTCCCATCCAACCTAGACTTCCCCTCCTTCAGTTTGAACCCATTACCCCTTGTCCTATCATTGCAGTTCCTAACTGTTCCTCTTATGTCAGCAATGTGTTAAACTGATGGTGAAAACTTACAATGCAGTGCAGCTGATTTCCAAATATTTTGTTACACACTTAACACAATAAGAAGTCACTGTAACTAGCAGAGAGATGTTGTCCTCAGCACTCCATCACTTGCAGCCTCCTTTAAACAAAAGATTCTCTGGTTGGCTCATCCGAGCATCGCAGAGGAACATTGAGGAGGAATTCCAGCCACACAGCTGGGTGAGTGTGAAGTTCAGTGCTCAAGTGGTCATTTATCAGAGGCTGTGCAAATTGACCATGGCATCTTCTAGCTGCTACTCTTTAAGCCTCCTTCTATTTGGTACCTTTGCAAGTCATTGTAAGTGTGAATGACAATAACATTTTCTGAGCCTTTTTCTCTCACTGAAATGTAGTAATGTTGGAGATTATTCTGCATAGCCTGATAAGTACTCAGTGGTAGGAAACATCTGTGACATCTGCCTCTACCAATCAAGGAAAAGACAGTTCCTGCTGTCACTGAATATTTTCAGAAGAAATGTGAGTTTTGCTACTGAAATTCAGTGTCTAGTACCATCTCCTCACATACAATATGACTGGTTTATAAATGGAAATAGAAGTGTACATATTCCCCAAGGATTATGAATAAACAATACATTCCATTGAACTCTTAACCGTCTTCCTCATTTCTTACTTTACTCAGTTATAAACTCTCAATTTTATATCATTTTTTCATCCTACATGGAGACTCTTCAGACATGATATACAAGTAATATGAAAGAGAATTTTTAATTCATATAATAGATCACACTCATGCATGTGTGAGTTTCCCACTTTGATTTGAACTCCAGGTTGTTTTAGGAATGAAACTATTTTTTAAAATTGTCTGCCTCAGAACTAAGAACATTTTTAAAGAAAGTGTCTGTCAGCTCCTATGAAATGTTTAGATCAGAACTGTCAAATATAACTAAAAGAACAACAGTTAAAAGACTTTCTTTATTGTTCTATAGTCTTATCATTTATAGGTCAAAGCAGTTTTCGAGGAAGAATATTTACTTTCACCCAAGAAAATGTGGAATTCCAGCCTTGCCAGGAAACTATCCTTCCATTACAAAAATACCATTTATTTATTATTCTTGGTTATTTCAGTTAGAGACTTCCCATGGTTATAAAGTCTGTGTGGGATTATAGAGACAGTAAATAAAAATGTTGGTTATCCTCTTTGCTTTTGGGGGATGTAGATTGGAGGACACTACGGTGCAACTCTCCTCAGTCTACAAAACTTGTGGCACAGTATTGCCTACTTTGGCACTTTAGCTTAATATTATGTTCTAGTTTTAAGACTATTTCTCATGGAGAATTCTCCAAGGAAGACAGGATGTTAGTACAACCATGTTATCAGTAGTCTCAAAATGCTGAAAAGTTGGGATCATAGAATCATTTAGGCTGGAAAAGGCCTTTAAGATTACTGAAGCAAATACTTGGTGTATACACAATACACTTTTATTTCCATTCTGCTCTCCCCTTCACTCTCTAAAGAGACATACTCCTAAAATGACATCATGAGGGTTGGTTCTTTTCTCATTCTGTCATAAAAGTCATCACTTGCATCACCGAATCACAGAGAGACTTAGGCTGAAAGGGACTTCTGAAGACATCTGGCTGAAACAGAAGCGAATAATTTTTCTAGAAGTTTAGGCCAAACTTTCAAAGTTGTACAACACGTCCCTTTACAAACCACCTGAATCCACACATTGAAAGGAAGATGTGCATCTCTAGGAGTAGGACAATCAGGAACATGAGGTCCTGGAGAAGCCTTAAAGCATCTCAAATTTTATCCATATGTGTAGTAATGATCAAAAGACATTTGTAAACGTATTCATTAGCAAATTACTCAGATTCATTAGAAGATCAAAACCCATCAGACTGAACTGTATTGATACAGGTTTAGGGGCTTCTAAGATGTGCAAAGAAAAATTCACAACCAAATAAAAAAATAAGAGAAAAACCTTAAAACACAGAATATAGAGTGCTTGCTTGAATTTTTAAGCCACGTAGCTGAAGTCTTAATGAAAAGCCAGTTCTGAATTTGACACATTTTGGATGCAAACCACCCAGTGTTACATTTAGAGCACTCTTGTTTCATAATAAAGCAAGCAACAATTAGCAAGCAATTAAGCAAATTGCCCGTAATTATGCCATTGCTGAGCTATTTTTCATATTTTCACAACACAGCACATATATGAATACATGGCTTGCAGTGCCAACACTATTCTGTCAGCATCCAGAAGTGCCTCTCATTTACCCAAGCGTTTCGTATTAAACAGCTCCC
>NW_008667535.1:197148-252255 GCF_000695815.1 Acanthisitta chloris | reverse complement strand
AACCCACCAGAGTGATGAAGATGACAACCTCAGACTACTCATCTCAGCCAATAGTTCCCAAGGAATGGGTTATGTCCCCCCCATTTTTTGCCCATGTGTATTCACTAAATGTGGTACTATATCTAAGCAGGAATTCAAGCATAATATGGGGAAATTATCGTCCAGAATTACCCTGGTGACCAAAAGTGGCCACTTGGGTAACATCATTTAGAGGTCTCCACTATATGAGGAGAACAGAAATGACATTAACAATAAAAAAGGGAGGGGAGAATAGTTGTTAGTGTAAACTGGGTTACTTTAATGAGGTCAGGAGGAAGAAGCTTGAATGTAGAAACTCTAAATGACTGCTGCTATAATATACTCCAGTTTTTTCGGAGTAATAATAAAATGCCTTTGGGAGAAGTTTCCTATGAATATTTTATTTCCTGTATATGTCTCAATAAATTAAAAACCTAAAAGAGTTACTTAAATTCTAGCCTTGGAACCTTTTCATTCAAAGACCAAGTAGGACACAACACTTCCTTTAGTTTTCAGCTGTGTCTACAGAGCTTGCCTTCATTGTGAGAAATCATCCTCAGAGGAAGACTGATCCTCCAGATGTTCTGAGTAAGGAATCAACAGGCATGTGGGAACTCACACATTTTCATGTCCCACCTAGGCTTGCCAGATTGTGCTGGATAGCTTGCAAGAATCAGCTCTGCTTCCATTCCAGGGAACACAGTTTATATCCTAACAGCCATAGTTTAATTTGAATTTAATCCTAAAAACTGCCACGCTGCTTCTTACAAAATCCAAATAGGATGAGGTGTGAGGATTTTGCACCTAGTTTCAATTAGTCAAGCAAACATTATCAAAGATGGCCAGGGAAAGTTGGTGAGGAACGAGATGGGAAATGGAGGAAGTATCAGGGCAAAAGAGTCAGCATATGGTAATTCCTCTATCATTAACTAAACTTGTGAAGTGAACTGAGTCTTTCCTTCACAAATAACAGCCATACAAATAAAGCACATTAATCTTGCATTAAGTCATCTCTTATTGCTATTCTGACTAGAATTTCAATCTTGTATTAATCAAAACCAAGAAATGGTCTAAAGGCAATGCTCCTGTAAAAAGTTCAGCTGCAATAATTGCTGTTTTCCACAGAAAAAGATTTCATACCAAAACAACTCTAACAAACCAAGTCCTCAAACCCCCCTGCAACCTCTTCTAATGAACAGTGTTGTAGAACACATGGCACTGACCCTTATTGCTTCGCAGTCCAATTGAATTCATCTTTTATGTCCATGTTTTGCTGCTGTTTATGACAAAACATGGTCATTTGCAAAGGACACAAGTTTCTTACCCTATAAGGTGGATATTGAGTTATCAATGAGAATTTTGACTATAACTTGTAAACTATAATGACCATCTAAAATGAATAGCCTAAAATCTACTATATTGATTACAATACTGGGTAATACAATGTGCTTTGTTTAATATTTAATTAACTGCTTCACATTTGGACTGAACCTTCTTAATTATTAATACATGGTTCATTATTTAACATGGAATATAAATTCAAATTCAAATCAATTAAACAAGGTGAAACTACACAGTGAGAAATGGTTTATCCTCCAGCAATAACCTTCGACCTAGAAACATAGTAAAGAGTGAAATTAGCATTTTTTTCTCCCCTCCATACGTGAAAAGTCTATGCATTTTAGGCAATATATATTAAACTCTTCTACTGATGTAAAGTTTCTGCAATAAACTAAACATCCTAGAAACAAAATGCTGAATGGAAAAGGGCCTCAGCTGTCACTTTTCAGAGAAAACATTTCCAATATGAGTTTTCAGAAGGGCATTGGTAACACTGCAAACTTTCCCTCTTCATCTGTGAAACTTCATTTTAAGCCTCTTATCTGCAGTGAGGGAAACAAAAGTGAGTATAGTCTACAGAAAGTTGTTGATTCCCAGCAACTGTGTTGATTCCCAGCAACTGTGCCCCTGGAAAGACCTAGTTCTTCAAGTAACATCTTTATCTTAATGTGTTGGCTTTCCCAGGACCACAGAGCCACTCACTCCACTCCTCAGCAGTATAGAGAGCATTGAAAACCTTTCACCTTTTCTGGATGATGAGCTGAAGATTCATAAAGAGAACTAAGAATCACTACATAATCTACATAAACTCATTTTTGGTGTGGAAACAGCAGAAAATACATTTCTTAAGCTTAGGCTGTGGAGACTGTAATAACCCAATCAATTATTTTGTGGTTCTGTAGCTAGAGAACAAAGATCTGGGCTTGGAGATAGGACGAAAGTCAAAAAGGTACGAAGGGAACAGAATTTCTCGCTGGAATAATGTCAGGAGAATTTACTCTTGATAACAGATCTACATGAAAATATTAGTATACCGCATACTGCTCTAATAGCAGATTCTAACACTTGTGACAACAAGCAGGTTAGGTGAGTGACCCTCAGCAGATTGCAGAGGCAGAGTGATGAAGAAGGGACAAGCACTTCATGTTCAGTGATGTTCACATACAGCAGCTCCTTCAAGGGATAGGTGTGGGATAAAAGACCTGTTCTGCTTCAAATGTCTGTATTTACACTCTTTATTCACTTCAGCAAGAGTCTGTTGGTATATCTACATGCCAAATGGGGCTCTGTTCTCTTCTTATTGACTTTACAGTAAAAAAATAAACAAAAGTTTGATCTAAAGTAGAATACTCAAAAAATCTTTTAAATTAAGTAATTGAACAACTGTGGGCAATTGTTCATGGTTCAGACGTTGTAATGAAACATTAATTTTCAAAAGGGAATCGTAAAAGCTCCAAATGCTCAGTAAGCTAGTAAACATCTTTCCTGTGATAACTTAAGAAGTAGTCAATAAAAGATGTTTTCAATTGTGTTTTCATCAGATATACACAAACAGAAATTTAAAGTCAGAGGCCACTAGAGCAGCAAACCTACAACATTCTAAAAATATTCTGTGGCTGTTATAAAATGACTCCAATTGGATATAAAGAAAAAAAGAAGCATATTTCTTTATTAGAATATAAATCAAAAAATATTTTGTTTTCTATGAATACACTGACCTTATTTATTTTGCAAATACTTCTAAACATTTTTACAGTTTTCACTTATGCTGATATCTCTGTAACAAACTGATTTCTTGAGTGCTGAGAGCTGTTATTACTGGACCATCAATAATATTAAACCTATTTATTTCAGTTGAATAGACAATAAAGCTTGCTGATATTTTTTTTGACCAAATAGTTTTTCATCAAAAATATAGTTTCAAAATTCATAGACTCATGGAACCTTTGGGGTTGGAATGGACCTTACAGATCAATACATGACAAATCAACTGCTTTGCCTCAGTGTTGATTCACATTGCTTTTGGGGGTATAAGTGTGGTAATCAGTAGTTTCCATTTTCTCTATTCATTTCATTTTCACTTAATTTTTTTAAATATGAGGATCCTTAATATTTTGACATCATGCAGAAATTGCATTATTGAAGGCCAATGCTCTCATTTCTCCAAAGCTTTCCCTCAGGTTTTACATTTCACCAGAAATTCTGAGTTCAGGTTGTGATCCTGGCAAACAGCACTGCTTACCTTTCACAGCATCTGCATGGCCTAACACCACTCACAGCCATTTCCCTTTCCTAAATTCCCTGCAATTCCCTTACCACTACTACAGAAGAACAAGCTCCACAGAAAAACCTTGAAAATCCAGAATTATGATTAATTAGGATAACAACTGCAGGGTGAGAGGGCACGGGTTTTAATTCCCCAGTGGCATGTTGGCTCTCGTGCTTGTTACATTCTGTAAGGACAACCTGCAACCTTGGGGAAGGACAGACTGGAGGAGTAAAACTTCCACGTTCTGTATCTCCACAGGACAAAAGGATTCTCCTCCCACTCCTCTTGTCCTCCCCAAGAGGACATTCTCTTCCATATGGCTGCAGCTCAGGAGTGTTTTTCTCTTGGAAAACCCTCTCAGCCACAGCCTCCTTGATGACTAGACAACATTTCCTATCCAATTTTTCACAGCAGTTTTCTGTCAAGACCACTTTGTCAATCTGCCACAGACTACCCTCAGTGGAACCATGTAGCTACTCATCCCTTTGACAAAGGCCCCAAGAAGTGTGAATACATGGAAAGGGCCATGTTTGATTAACAACCTTGTGATTGCTGTAAAAATGAAATTTGAAAGGTAATAATTACATTTGTAATTACGTAGGTCTAAATCTCTTCTGTTTCCTACTCCCTCTCTTTCTGGGCAGCTGGAGCAATGACTCATTAATAATAATAAAGTCATTTAACCCTGCAGGCACATTACAAGGAGAAAGATGTCATTTGTCACCAACGCAAATAGAACAATCAGCGAAGGATACAGCAAGACCACTATTTCATATTTATTGCAAATGATAAAAGGGACATTTTGCACTCATTCTCACCATGACATCCCAATCTGCTTTTTAATTATCAGCAAACATAAGGAGACAGCATACAACATATGAGGGACTACTAATAATGCATTGTCCTGCGGTGACATTTCCATAATCACTTTAAATCTACCCTATACATATGCACTAGTTAAAGCTTTCAGCTCATGAAATCATACCCCCTAGTAAGGAATGAATTATCCTTTGCAGATTGAGCACACAAAAGCAGCTCTTTCCCAGAATTTGAGGGTCTGAGAGTTGACATATGTATTGTTATTACTTAAGTGATAAGTTTTGGCATTCTGTTGCACTTAGAGTTGAACACAGTATGACTTAAAAATAAGTGCAATTGTATTTTTAGGCCAGGAACTTTACAGTTGTAAATCTCACTGGCGATAATTTAGGCAGGGACTTCTGAAAGGCACTTAATTTTCCAGTGTTGTTCTGTACTTTGCTACATCAAGAACCCTGCAAGAAGCACTCTATATTAGATGAAACAACTGCCCTTATTCGTAGGGAACTCAAGGAAGTTACTCTGAATTTACAGGATTTTTAAAAGGAATCACTGATAAAACTGCCTGTCTGTGAAATAAACTTCTGAGGAAGAGAAAAGACTATTCTTTCTACATATGATTCTATTCAGAGACATGAAACCTTGTGGAAAATTTATGTAGAGAAATTTCTGCTATGTAAATAAAAGTCACCATAACCTGACTAAGTTCTATCAAGCTAGAACTTCAAATTCTTCCCTGTTTTGTTTTATCAACAGCACTTACCTAACCACTAGGCATATAAAAAGACCAGGGAACAAATTTAACCATACAAATTTATAAACAGCTATTGTGTGGGTTAGAAAGAAGGTAAGCAAACCTCCTAAATCTGTTTATGTTTTCCCCAGGTACTACAACAGACTATACAAAGACATGCGTTAAAAAAAAGTTAAATAAGTAGTGTTAAGAAATGAGACACATCAGGGAGAGAGTAAAATGCATATTTTCACTCTTAAGATAGTGACAACACAGAAAAGCTTATACATGGAGTGAAATGTTTTGTCAAATTGAAAAATGGAAATAATATGAACACTACAATTTTCACATCAATTTGAGGTAAAATGTTTTGAATTACAGTCATTTTAATCTTGTTTTATAAAGAAAATTACTTCAAATGGGTGATAATTTAAAACAGCATAATCCAAACTTCATTGTGCTCCAGTCAGGCATAGGAGTGTGGCTCCGAGTGATTTGGAGCAATCTTTGCACATTAGCTCAGAGCCTCATTCAGAACAGGCATTCGAAGGAAGAAAAAGGATCCCTGACTAGAGTTTCCATCATTTACCTGTGAGTTCAGACCTACTCACTGCCATGGCTGTGATTTCCTAATTGGGCCTTTACAGGCATTGCTAGCACCTTCAGAAAATTTTGGCAGCATTCTGATGAGGTCATTCTGATGAGGTTATCAGCTCTTTAAATATTCCTTGTGACCAGTTTCACCACTGAAGTATTGCTGTTTGGTTGGAAGCTTCTCATCTCGTTCACATGAGCCTTATAACCCTTCTCCAACTATTACCAAGTTTTTGGCATCAGAGAGTTTTGCTGATAGGATTGAAATCTCTCTCTATATATGTATTTAAGTTCTCCTAAGTAATTTTCAATGAAAATATATAAAAATATTCGAATTTTAGCTATGAGCATTAGTAAACTTCTAGTTTTCTGCTCTAAACTTGTAGTTGATTCTAATCATCACCTGGACAATTGAGTCATGATAGGAATAATTTAGGCCAGTTCAACATTTGACACAATTCTTTACGGAACATTTTCTCAGAGCATACATAATAGAAAGACATTGTTAGAGAACAGGGATTATTCTGGACGATTTTAGGGTCAGTAACAACACCCAAGAGAACGGGAGTAAGGAACTGCTGACACTAAATTTTCAGCCCTTTTCAACAGCTGTAGCTGCAGCCATGAAGATTATGACGATGCTTGAAAACAGGGTAGTGTTTTGGGTTGTTGTTGTTATTATTATCACTATTATTATTATCATCACCATTATTATTACTGAAATTATTTGGAGCACGACAAATATAAAACTGGGGGTACTAAGTCAAACTTCACAAGGTATCCAATTGTTCATGAAATTAACCTTCATTACTTCAGAGACAGAAGTGTTTTTAAATGGGAATAAAACCATTGGTTGGTCTTTGAAAGACTTTGATAAACTTACTTACATAAATATCTTCTTCTTATAACCACACAGTGTCTGTGTGTGTCTGCATGGAGGATTCTGAAGAGATATATATATTTGTCAAATTTCAGAGAGTAGGTGTCAGGTTTTGACTCAGTCCTACTTAAAGTCATATTTTTATACATTTAACAGACCATAGTTGTCTTTGCAGAAAAGTAATGTTCACTTCTGTTTGATGAGCTTTGGCATGAATATGCCTAGGCTAATAAAAGCCTAACATATATTATTTAATGAGGTTAAAAACTAGCATTCAGATTTGTCAAGGAACTTATCATCTCCTTTAGTATATAAGCCTCAATCAGGCACTTCTCTATTGACTATGACAGAAGATCCCTCAGAAACAGATTTAGGAAACCCTCAGTTCTTACAAAGTCACTGACGTTTAGCACGTAGCTCTTTTGAAATCTAACTAGTTTGGAAATCCTGGTCATAGCAGAATCACATTAAAGGCAACCAAATCAGATGAAACCACAACAGGTCTTGCCAGGAATAAAAGTTTATGAACCTAATCTCTAGTTTATAAGAGCAAAACCACAAAATCCCATCATTTTTGTTTATTTTTTTCTCAGGTTCTCCAGAAAGGATATTTTAAGTCTGGATTAAGTGCTGCTCTGGCAGATGTCATATAGAAATCTCTCACTGTATCTGGCACCCAGATTTCTTTCTAGGAGGGTCCAAACCTGAAATTCTGAAGTTGATGTTCCTTAAGCTTCAGTGATTTCACAACCATTTTTTCCACAGCTAGTATGGATGGCAGGAGGAGTTCGCACTTAGTCTGCATTCCAAAAGGTTGCTTTAAATCTTTCTATATTTTTTTAATTAACCATAGGATATAAAAAGACTTAAATGAAAAGCCACCAGTCAAACGCTGACTAAGTGTTCACCAGCCTGTTATTGAACCTATTTCATCTATTTATTCCTTAATTCATCCATAGTCTAGAGGTGTCATTAATATGCTCAAAGTTAATTTATTATCCTCTATTGCTTCTATTCAAGCTCATGTTAACAGAATAAATTCATCACAAATGATCAGACTTGAAAAGGCAGATTTGGATTCTGACAGAGAATAATTTATCATGGCTGGGAAAAAGCCTCCCACCAACTGGGCTGCTGGAATGCTGGGAGATGAGACTGCAGTGACTGCAGAACTTCACCAGGAAAGGACATTAAAGTCTCAAGGGGAAAACAAACAAACAAACCCTCCCTAAAGTCTAAATCCTCCCTACACTGAGTTGTTTTTCATTTTCGCACTCACAGGTCCTTTCTCTCACCCTCTGTGCTGCCCTGAGGCAGCAATAATCATTAAGGCTCAGCTCACCATCATTTGCATAGCACAGAGCCTGGAGAGACAAGGGGCACCATGCACAACTACAAAGAATGACAGTGACATTCAGAGCTGTGCAGAGATGGTACTGATGCTCTGAGGGTCACAAACTGTTAATCAACAGAGCCATGCAGCAAAGGGCTTCGCTGCAATGCTGCATAATGTAACACTAATTTATTTTATTTGTGATATGTTGTAATTATACCTTCTATAACAGTAGATTTGGGGTAATCTACTACTCTAAGTATTACAGCATGTTTGCTATGCACATACAAATGCTCTGAATTCCATGAACAGCTGGATATAACAGCATTTATAATATGTTTCAGGTGCTATTACAGTGAGAAAAAAAAAGCAGCATCTTTTTATCATTATAAGTCTGTTATAGAGTGGAATTGGAGAGATACTGTCATGAATGTGGTGTCACTGTGATTGTAATATGAGTTGTGGAGATTCATTATTTATTATTTTCACAGCCTGTTAACATTTGAGCCATCATGACATTATAGTCAAGATTCTAACTATTATTGTTTCCCCAGTTATGGTGTTATCCCCAGCTGCAGCACAGGGAGAATTTCCCCTCCTCTATGGTTGCTGCACACTGGACATGGTCTCTTCTCTAAAGGACTGTTAACTCCATTTGTCCATCACTTCATACACTTCTATCTTAATTCTGTACATACCAGAGCCATTTCCCTGCTCCTAGTCTTGTTACACCAAGTAATTAAACAGGCTCAAGACCTGAGTAACTAAATCTCCACAGGGAAGAGGGGAAAAAGAACAACAGTGAGTACTCCAGACCTGCCCAAGAAATACAAAACTCACCAGGGTCTGCCGAGATATTTTACAGAGGATCTTAAATATGGGTATAATAACCAATAATCAGTGCTCAAGTGTTTTTAAATATGTAGGTTTATCTGGCTGACTCAATCAGAACATACATTCTAGATCACTCCCCCCCTTTCTTCTATCATATTCCAGAATCCAATTGAACTGTGCTTCCAACTGCTCTGCCATCAATAGTTGTTATTCCCGATTCAAGATCTATACTTCCTTTATTATATGAATCTAAGAAATTCAGTGAGGTGAACATGCCAACTATCTGACCAGTACATGAGGTCCCTCTGAAGAACCACAGTACTTAAAAGAGTTAACGTTTCCCAAGGAAACACTGGAAAGTTAGAAAGTGCAAACTCTGCAATATTAATTCAACTCCCTTGTGGAAATGTGTTTTGATGCAAACTTTACTTAAATGATCATATACTATTTTTCTCATAGGACCCTTGGGACCAATTCAGAGAGTAAGTAGTTATTCAATATTACTTTTTATCTACTCTAATCAGCATGTGGCCATACACCTTTTTAATTAATACTTTCGAAGCCTTGTGTTGAATGCAGATCTATTCATTTCCTTGTGTACTTTGTTGTTTTCACAGCACAATCAAAAGCTGCATGGATACGAATAATATCCCACACACATTAGTTGCTTTACTGAGGCCATTTGCATCTGGGAAACTGAGGAATAGAGAAATTGAGCAAAATTATGCAGTCTCAATTAATTCTGGGTGTACGGCTTGAGATAGCTTAAACCAGATTTTTATACACTTGAGCACTGGATATTATACTAAGTTTACAAAGCATATCTGTTGGTGGAGTGGATGATGCCCTTGGCACACAAAGGAACCTGAAGGGCACATCATAATAGCAAAAAATCTGTTTTCTCTCTCCACCAAAGAGTTGCATGGAACATTTCAAAATGTACAACAAAATATAGACATGTAATGATTTGTCTTTAATCGTTGTTAGCAAATCTAACAAAAAAACCTCCCAGAAAACCATATACCCACTTGAAATAGTCCTCCTGTGATAAAGATCTCATTATTTTAAGAAACCACTGAAAGACCCAGAATGATATATGCTTTGATGACTTCTTATGGTATCAAAACTGTCCAAAAGATATATCTTAAAATTTACCATTAACTGTAATGTAATAAAATGTAATGATTTCATAAAATTGTACATGGTGAACCAATTCTAGGAATCCCTCAAAGTGCTTCTCAGAATTAAACTTTAATTCTTTTGTTAACTAGATTAGACTACAGTTAGAATTATTCCTACTGTAAAATCCTGTTACTTTGTGTGTAAATTAAAAGTAGATTGGACTGTATGCAATTAGAAATGGACACAGGCATCAGTGTTCCTCAGAACTACTGTGTTATTATCCCTAGCTGATGAGCATTTTATTTTGAAGGCTCTTTCCCCTGTATGTTTCTGACTTGGGTTGTAACCTTTTCTCCCTAACCACTATAGACAGGCTACAGTTTCTATGCAGTGAAGCTAAATACTTATTTCCTTAGGGAAGGAGCTGAATACAAAGACAGCTAATGAAGAGAAGGGAAGGAGACATATGCAGAAGAAAGTCTAAAATACTTCTGATAGCAGGAAGAACTGCTCTCCCTTTCTAGTTCTAACACAATCATCACTGTGGAAAAGTAAATCTTACCAATTTTTAGCATACAGATGGCAGAAAGTTCAGAATTCATTCAGAAGGGCTCTGCAGAGCCACCTAACACAGAGGTCTGTTCTGCAGCCAACACAATATGCTCAGCTCCTTAGTTATACCCAACTACCATTATGTCCACAGCAAGAGAGAGCTCAGGGGAGTGACACTGCAGCTTTGCTGTGACAGTGTACAAGCATTTAAGCTACATCCATGTTACTTGAATTTCTCTGGATGAGCTTGCACCTCTTTTCACTAGAGAGACTATTTTGTAGATACAGAGGAGCTAAGCAGCATATAAAAATAGGTTAGAGCTTGCAATTCATGTTAGGATAGATTATATCAGTAGAATTATGCAACAGAGTGTGTAAATGGGCTTGAGGACAGCTACAAAGCAGGAGGGAGAGGAAGGGGTATTGAACTCTTACCACATAACAAAAGAGCTTTGCACTTGGCCCCTGTACTTATGTCAACTTGAACAATGAGGGTTCTGAACTGATCATGTTCCTGCATTCTTGTATTCCAAAGAAAAGAAGGAAAAAAAGCAGATATGACTATCAGTCCTTTCATGAAGGCAAAAAAAAAGGGAAGTGGGGAAAGCAAGGTGCACTCCAAAAGAGTTCTGGTCTATCAGGTTTTAATGCCAGACTTTTCATTACCAGGTTCCATCTTCACAAGCAACAATGTGCTGGCCACCCCAGAGGTCAGCTCAGAAAACCGCATTTTCTAATTTGTGCCTTAAGTACCCACTAGAAAGGCCATTTGTTCAAAGATCTTTAGATACAATTGGGCTTCAGAAGTTCCACAGGCTCACAGTAAGGATCCTGAATGCTTCTCTCTTCCTCCAGCAAAAAAAGAAAAACCCATTATAAAATCTTCACAACTGAAACACAACTAAAAGTTAGGGCTCCTAACTTTCGCTGGTCCTGCCAAACAGCCTGAAATGGTAAAGGACACATGGAGACATAGCAAAAAAAAAGAAAATAAGTATTAAAATTTTTTTTTAAATGGCCAGAGCACATAGTTTCAAGTACATCTTCAAATCAAAGCCAATAGTTGCCGTATTTTAGTCAATTCACAGCGTGTTATAAGAAACTCTTGAAAAAGAATATAAATATCAGATGTAGTTTAAGAGTACAAGTGACTGTGAAATGATACATTAAAGGAAAATAAGCTATTCCAATAATTGCTTTTCAGCCTGTCCTTTGACTCTGTATGATCTCAGAATTTGACAAGTTCATATACTGCCAACCATGTGATTCACTACTTTCTTCGACATATATGCCATTTGCTGCCACTCACCAGTCATGCATTGTTCATCACAGACCCATTTTTTTCCTGACTTATATTGTGCACAGCTTATCATATTTCCAAAAATGACTGCAGGGAAACAGCTGGTTTGCTGAGGAGGAGGCAGAGAAAAGTTCTGCTTAAATTCAGATTTTTAAACGGCTCTGAAACCTCAAATGGAGTGTGTGAGCTCTTAAGAATATGTTACTTGTAAATTATTGGGCCAGAGTACTTAATTTCCTGAAGAATCATTTCCTTTCATTTTGGCTACTGCTTTAGCTTGTGCATCAAAAAGAAATAAAAGAAAAAAAACCTCACATGACACCTAATATGTACCAAGTATGAGGCAAAAAGTTTCATCAACCTCCTTTAAGCAAAGACTTGATCGTTTTATTTTTTCCACTTCATAACAAAGCTAGATAATACATGGAGAAATCTTCATTATATTCTCAAAAGACAAGCTTTTATGAACCTGATATTACTAAAACATTATCTTGCTAAATGGTGCACCATTACCATAACACCACATTAAATCCATTGCATTAGCATGTTATTTGCATGCTAAATGATCAATATAAAATTACTGATCATGCTAAATGGTTGGCGAAGTAGATCTTCTCAGAGAACATATTTGATTTTCAGTCAGCCAAATTTGGCTGCCTTCTCATATATTAGACAAAAAGCAACAGGAGTCATCTTTATAGCCAAAGAATTCAAACTATTCTTCTGTTTTTTTCTAAAATTAGGTCAAAATTTCAAATCCTGAAGGATATTTCAAGTCTTCTGCTTCTGTACATGAATCCCAGGGACAGAGCATGCCAATCATTGTGTGGATCTTCTGTCATAAAACTCTGGGAATAAATCACAAGTTATGGTGGGGAGGAAGAAATAGTTGAAATGAAAAAAACCCTTGAAATCAGCATTTTAAGTTTGGCATGTGTTTTTTTGTGTGGTTTTTTTTTTTTTTTTTTTTACAGAAAGACAAGATGGTTAACAAAAAGATGTGTTAGGTATGTACATCATGTTATCATAAGTTTGAGAAGATCAGGAAGGATTGCTGGAGATGTGGTAAAGAGATGCAAGAAGAATGGAGAAAGGAATAAAAATAAACCCATGGGAAGGGATTGGGATGTTTCCCTTCGCTACATTTTACTGATACTTTTATGGTCTGCAATGTGTAAGAGAAAAGATGTTGAGTGTTCAGAAGTCTATTTAAAGGTAAGACTTTCCAGCCTACTTTTGTAAACCCAACAGAACTGCAAAAGTATTACTTTAATTTCATTTTTACTTCTCAGGAAGTCAAACTGTTATTTTAAGAGGTGATTGATTAAAGAAAGTACAGCAATACAAAAAATTTAAGCTGTGCACAGAACGAAAAGATTTCAGCTCACGAAATATATTTGTCTAAATTATTGACTGTGTCTTTGCCTTTCTTTCTCCTGCCTTCAGCCTCCCTCCCTCTCTCCCAAATACCCTATGCAGAGCTGGGCCCTTCTGTTTAGTCAGTAGCCAATTACAACTTCTCAGGCGCAGTTTTTCATCCCAAGGCAATTTGGTAATCTTACACTGATTAATTAAACTCGGGTCTCTAAACAAACTGCTAAGAGTCCTCTATCCAGAGCTTGCATATCTAATCCAGATAACAGGATAAGCAACGTGACTGTCAAAGTTCATGAAGAAATGAAAACAAGAACACTCTGTATTCATTCTTCTTTGTAGAGTTCCTAAACAAAGAATAAGTTGTACTTCTAGGTAGAAAAATCTAATCTGCATTTAAATAGAATTTCTCCAAATAATAAACAAAAGCCTGAAGCAACATTTTTACAGCAAGTCTTGCTGCTAGTGCACAGTCTAATCCTTCTATCTCTATCTGTAATCCCTTCTACCCTTGTATATTAATTTCCTTACCAGTTTATCGAGGCATCTTGGCAGAGTTCACATGAAAAACAGTCACTTTGCACTTCCTAAACTTTCTTCAAAGCTGAGCCTACCACAGTTCAAACTTTGGGTGGTCAGCAACTCAAGGCAAACTCAGATGGAATCACCTTTATTAAAACAAAGGGAACTTATTTACCCAAAGAGGGAAAAGGACAGCTTGAAGGGATGTGTTTTGCATAAGAAACAGTAAATACGAGAGAAAAGCTTCCAGGCTGTGGGTACAGCATGTGGTGTGACATGCTCAAAGAGCTCTGGTGGATTTGGAGATGCTGTTCTCTGAGCTCTATGCAGCTGCCTCCACAGATCTTATGGAGAACCACACCTCTCCTGTGTGATCCAAAGCAACCAGAATGCCACACCAGATGTCAATGAAATCAGCAAGCACATGCTGATTGATGTGGTCACCAGCAAGCCAAATAGGTGACAAGAAGCCTTTTGGGAACCTGAGCATGGGCCATAAGACTTTGCTTCACTGTTGGGTAGCACCTGTGCCTTCCTGAAGAAATCTAAACCACTGACAGTATAGAACTCTCCAAATAAGAGGTTTAGGTTTAAAAGAGGAGGATGCTAAATGCTAGAGGCTATTTTTTTAAAATCTGAAACAGAGAAGTTAAATTTTCAGATGCTACTTTGCTACTCAATACTTTATTCTTATGTTTGAAGGCAACCAATCTGATTCTACTTAAAGTACTCACCTCTCCTACTGCTTTCTCTCAGAATTAATATTGTAGTATTTACATATTTCAGTGCAGAAATTAAAAGATAACAACCCTGCCCTCCCCTCTACTGCACCAAAAATAAAGAGGGCTCTGTCCTAAATTTAAAAGCAATGAAGAAACTCATTATTAAATGAAAAGATACCTCAGAGGAAAAGACAGAAGGATGGAATTAGCATTCTAGATGAGATTTACCAGATTCTCAGCTATAAAGAAAGCTACTACCAGATGAGCAATAACTAATTTAATTCAGGCAGCTCTGCTTTAATACAGGTCACTGCTAATTAGACAAATGCCCACTAGATTTGTCTACCTGATTCCCACTTGAGTCCTAATATTGACAGACCATCAGCAAACGAGCCTTTAAAATATTTTCTCACTCTAAGCCCAACAAATTTGACCTATAACTCTATTGCACTATTACATGTTGTTCTAAGCTCACTGGCTGAGGAGACTTTCCTGCCTTTGAACCAGCACAGTTTGCAGTCACAGGGATCTTCTTGGTTACAGGACTCGACAATACAGGACATTTTTTCTGAAAACAGAGTTATAACACACAATTTGTGAAAGAGGTTTTCCTCAAGAAAGAGGAATAACTTAGGAATCTCTTCTCCTCCAGACTGACTGTAGCATTTATTCACATTCAGGGAAGAAAAACAACAATATTAAGGATTCTGTAAAAGGACTTGATAAGCTCCTTTGGTAAGTAGGAAAAAAAATCCCAAACCAATTACTCTCTCAAGGAAACATTCTCTTTATGAAACAAAGCTATGTGCCAATAAGTATTTCTTATTAAGCAGAAATTCTTGCTCTTCAAAGTAGGAGATGGACACTGCATAAATTGAGTAAGTGCTGAACAGAATGAGAAAATGGGTTTAGGCATGGAAGAAACAGAATAAAAGAAAAAAACAATTCCTTTCCACTTCACAACTAATGGCAGCAAGTTAAAGAACTAAAGGGATTATTATTAATCCTTTATTATTGATGGATTAATAATATATTTATTAGAGACATAACCTTTGCATCATTATAATGCCATAAAGGCTATAAACTGTCTTGCAAGATGTATAGGGAATATTTTAGCTATGGCCAGAGGCTTAAATATTTCACCATTGCACTGAAAAACATGTAGGCATCCAGAGGGAAAACAAAATCCCATGTAAAAGACAATCAAATCACAGCAAGAATAATTAAAACAGTATTTTACGTTACCAGTCAACTATGGAGATTATTATTGCAAGTGTTATTACAAAAGGTCAAGTTTCCTTGCCTTGCTGGCAAATCCAGGGAAACTACACAGAACCCAAACTGTTTGTGCAATCAGTTTCAAAGCCAAGTACAGGACAAACCTTGGCTCCCCTGTGGGGCAACAGGGCACAGTGAAGTGAAAGAGAGGAAAAACTTGAGATATTCTCTCATTTCTCATCTAGTCAGGGTTACACAAGACAGAGAATCTGCAATTTGCATCTCAAGGTCCTTAAAGAAGGATATGTAGAGCTGGCAGAAGAGACTGACATCTGCCCCTCTTTCTATTGTTTGGGGGTTTTTTTTGTTTTTTTTTTTTTGTGGAAAGTGCATTTTTACACATTTACTATGCTTTGGCACCAAAGACATCCAATGACACACAAGAATTGGCATATCTTTTAAACCTGAGCAACCAGATGACTTTCAGAAAATGAAATTCAAAGATACAGCAAAATCTCATACATGGAGAACATTTTATAGAGCTGCATTCACCTCTACTTCTATGATTTTTGCATCTTCAGGATGCATGTTTTTGAAGCTTTTAATTTCAGTCCTCACAGGTAGAAACCTCTTTTCAAAATGAAAAGAAGCTTCTTTCCAGATGCTCAGTAAACTGAGATCCTGATCAAATAGCATGAAAACAAAAGGGAAAAACTACTAAATAGAACTGAGTATCAGCAATTCAGAGAAATTAGAAAATTGTGACTACAAAAGCCTTTGGCCTACATGTAAAAATGTGTAAGTTCTCCACATTATAATCTCTTAGAAAACAAGTTTACCCACATAATACTCTATTTGCACAATGTTTCCTGTAGGCATCTTGCTATATTTACTGAAAAAAAATCACAATATTATCAGTTTCTCCTTAAAGAGTCACACAATACAAATAATGGCATTCATAAAGTCAGTTAGAAGTCAAAAGTAAATAAGTGTTGAACTGAACTAATTAAACTCTGCAATAGAAACGATTAATCCATTAGAGTTCACAGCAAAGGTAAGTCGCTGATTTTGCATGTACAGTGGAGAATAGATCTAAAAAACTCTCTAATTAGGTGGAATTAAGTGGTCACCTCTCTTAATTGGAAGGAAGAAATAATTCAAACTTCAAGAGGAAAAGCTCATGTTTAAAACAGGAAGGTAGCTCTCCTTTCCCTCTGGCTCTGTCCCTTCCCTATGCTGCCCCATGCCCCCAGATTTGATCTCTCCCTGTTGGCACATGCCTTACTGGCCCAACCATGCTCCATCCAACAGAGAATGGCCCAGAGCTCCGAGTTCTTCCTGCTGCCTCCTCTCCAGTCCAAGGAAGGGGTTGACTGCTGAAGATGTAGTGCTGGCTCTCCCTGTCATCCTTCAAGGAAATGACCACACTGATTCCTTACCAAATTACTGACAGTTCACCCAGAGGCACAAGATGGAAATAAAAAGGTGTAATTTGTAACACACTGGGCCAGTGGCCACTCCAATAAAACATGTATTTTGCTGTATTTCTTAGAAGAGGTATTAGCAATCCTGCATCTCCCCTTCATGCAGCTACATTTTACCTCCAGTGACTGTGGCATTTGGTGTATGAGAGCATTCTGGAGTCAGAATCAGAAAAAAAAGAGCAGCCTGTATTAAAGTACCACCTCAGGACCCATGCCCAAATTATCAGCATATCCCCACGTTAGCATTTTCTGGGCTGGGAGAATCAGAACTTTGGCCTTACACCAAAAAAAGAAAGAGGTTTCTATTTTTAAAGAACACAACTAAAAATGCACCAGTCACCTCTGATCACTTTTTCTTAATTCAGTTTGTTGTGAACATAAATCAGACTTTCCTGACAATCTTCCTGGTACACATGTGGATACCATAGCAACTATCACAATGTACAAATCCTGTGCTCATAAAACACACAACTGAGTGATGAAAGGATTCCTATCTGTAAATCCATAGGTCTGCAATCACCCCTTAGCCATGGCTTAATAGTATAAGTAATTGTAGTATGGCTTTTTTTTTAATATATAGAAATCCAGCAATAACAACAGAAATTCAAACATTGCTTTTCCAGTCAAGCTGCATCAAGATATTCAGCATTACAAGTCTCTTAAGGAAGTGAGTAATTAATTACATTACCTTCAATGTTAGTGAGTAACTGCCAGGAAGCAGACTTAAACTTGGATTCTGTTTTAATTGATTTTATTTATGGACACAAGTGAGGTTTTCAGTAACTTAATACAAAATAAATGGAACTGTGAATGCTAAAAGAAAAGTTGACTTAAAAGAGAGGTAGATTTAAGTAGAACAGATGCTTAAAAAGAAGGAATTGGTTGAAAACAAACCAATCAGTCTGGAAATCAGAGTAAATAGGAGAAAGGGAGGAGGAACACAAGGCCGAGGTGGGTGCTTAAATATCTCTCTGAACTAACTTTTCACACACATCTCACATCCTTTTGAACCAACCTTAGTTCCCCAAAAAGCATACTTTACAGGATTTTGCAATGAATAGGAGCTCATTTTTTAAAACATGGCCTTCTGGTTTAAGTCAGGTGAGAGAAAGCATAGAGCAACAAGTTCTGCTCAGAACTATTCTTGTTTTGCTCGAATTGCCTTTTTCTTTCATGCAAACTAATTAAAAAGTGTTCAGAAGAATGAGATTTCCTCAGCTTTCTTACCATGGGCAAGGATTTATTTCTGGGTTACAGGATTGCAGAGGTATTATTCAGATAATAAAAAAGAAGGCCAGAGATTTGTAAACAATGGAAAAACAGCTTAACCACTTGATCCATGTTTTCCTAACGGTCACCATTACAGAGCTTATTTTGTTATTATATTCCATTCTTCCAGAAATAGCTGGGAAAAAAAAGAAGTAGCTCAGCTTTACCCTTGAAATATATTTGTGTTCACTTGAACAAAACTTAGGAGTTTCTGAGCATTTATATGCTTAGAGCTGCATTCCATAGGACTCCACATTTCCTGAACAGCTGAAGCCCTGAAGAAGAATCCCTTGGCCATATATTCCCTTTATAAATCCCCAGATGATGCAGTTTACAATACTCCACTGAACTCCTGACTTTCATTTACAAAGCTCAGAAGACAACTCACAGCCAGTGCCATGCTATTCTGCTCACCAAAGGATATATCCATTTGATTAAGGCTCATCCTTTATTCTCCAGATGTGAGCGGATAGAGTAGGCGTAGCTTTCTCTTCTCTTTCTCCTCAGTTTTGCATTTTTTTGTTTTCAGTGCAAGCTAATGTCATACAATATTTAGCTAGAAATGAACCTAAAAAATAAAAGAATATCTTCATAGTGGGTATATATAGATTCCATACAGAAGTGGACGGAAAGGCCCAGAATTAATTCTTGAAGGGCTGGTAAAATTCCATCTGAAATGTCTGAAAGCACAGAACTGCTATGCATTTAAACACCTCTGTGATTAGTGCTTTCAGAAAACAGAACAGACCCTTAAACTTCTCTTTTAATGTTTGAAATTTTTACATTTTTTTGCATGTGTTACTTGTTCAACTCAGTTCATATAAACCCCAGCTGCTGCTTGTAAATGTGTATATATGGCACTTCAGTAGTAAATCTACTGTGCCTTCACCTCTAAACCAGTGGCAATTAAAGAAGCAATAAGTAAGGTAATAGTATTTTATTATTGCAGGGCCAGAGTCATGAATATGATCAAGAATCGAATTAATATTTTTGCTATCATGTGTATGACAACTGCCATTCATTAAAACATAATCAACAGCAATACATAAGTACACGGTAGATCCCAAATGATTAGAGGTTTGAGATGAAGCTGTCTGGACCTGAGCTGCTGCCAAACAGACCTGCCATGCCCTGGCCCACTCCTCCCCCTCCCCTGGTGTTTATCTGGGTAGGGTACAGCAGCCAGGATAGAACAGTCAGCATTCCTGTTTGCTGCCCAGAGACACAAAACAGAGCATAAAGTACCAATACAGTGAACAGTGAGCAAACTAAGCAGAGAGCATCCGTCATAAAGAGTTCCAGGGGATCCATCTGGCACAACATAGGGATGGTTCCTGCATTAACCAGCAAGTGCCCTGAGTCGTGATCATCACTGCACTGTAGGGAAGCACAGCTGTGTTCTCTCGTCAGTGCAGCACTCACAGCCATGGACAAATTGAAATTGGGATTGGAAATGCTGACTCATAAGTATCTAGCATGATCTAGCCATACAAAAACATAAAATGCTGTCTTTATTTTTTTCTCCTTATGTGAGATGTAATGGCAAACCCATCTGTGTTCATTATCTTGAAAACTCTCTTCAATCCCTCCGTTTGGCCAAGGCATGTCTTTGCAGTATTTTACTTGCCCTATGTTTCTGGAACCTTAATTTAAAAAAAATAAAAATAAATCAATCCTGCATGTACTATTGTAGCCTGAAGAGAATCAAGTTATTTTGAGAAATATCTTTGAGAACCACCATTAACATAAGATGTTAAGATCATAGAATATCCTGAGCTGGAAGGGACTCACAGGGATCATCAAACTTCTTGCACAAGACATCCCCAAGAATCCCACCATGTGCTTGAGAGCATTGTCCAAAGGCTTCTAGAACTTTGGCAGGTTTGGTGCTGTCATCACTTCCCTGGGGAGCCTGTTCAAGTGCTCCAGGTGCAAAACCTTTTCCTAATATCTTACCTAAACCTCCCTTGACGCAGCTTCATGTCACTCCCTCGAGTCCTGTGACTGGTCACCAGACAGAAGAGATCAGTTCCTTCCACTCTGGTTCCCCTCATGACAAAGTTGCAGCCCACAATGAGGTCTCCTCTCAGTCTGCTCTTCTCCAGGCTGAAGAAGTCAAGTTGACTTCAGCCACTCCTCATATGGTTTCCCTTTTAGGCCCTTCATCATCTTAGTAACAAGTTAATTCAGAAGTATCGCACACATACAGGTGTCCACCCTGATAAACTCAGGGATCCTAGAGTAACAGTGCTTGAATGAACAAAAATGTATTAATTCAATCTTGAACTGTGCTTGGCAAAAAAATGAGTAAAGATATGGTTTGAAATGATGTTAATCTGTTACTGAGAAAAAAACATATTGTGATGATAGGTTCACAGATAACCAAGTTCTGAGATAATCTATGGTCCACAAGATGAACAGGTTATCTGAGAAGATATAATTAGATGGATGTCCAGAGACTGGATACATTAGCAAATTAAAGAAACAAAGGAAACCAAAACAGAAACCCTTTGTGGGAGTTAACCCAGTACAGGAATAACAGAAATGAAATGTGGAGAATCCAAATTGACCATGACTAAGAGCACAGATGTAACCACATCTAAATTGATTAAGTAATACTGCAACAAATCCTGGTGAACTGTACACATTCCTCTTCAGAGTTGGGTGAAACAGAATTAATCATTCTGATAGTCTGTACTGTACTGCTTCTTTATATACATAATTTTTGTCTCATTATTAAAAAGGAACTGTATCTTGGGATCTTGTTTAGGTTTACTTGTGTTGTATATGGTTGGTTTGGTTATCCTTGAGGACTTGCTGCTAAGAATGGCTGCAAACGCTACCCACTGTGAACACAGGTGAAAACATGAGCTGTTTTCATTCATCACACCTGATAATTTATTAAAATACAGTTGGCTGTGCCAGAGTCTGTCAAATGTAACAATTAGGTGCCATGCCCCTATAAATATGTAAGCAATATGACAACCACTAATGAAGAAAGAATTGAAGGCTAAGTGAAAAATAATGAATCAATGGAACAGCCAGAGATTCAACAGAGGAATCCCAGTTTCTGCTCTAAATACACTTCTGCTGGAATTTGTCTAAGGTCTCAGATCACTTGTGGATGAGACTTTCCGTTTTCTGAATTGTAGAGTGTGGACATTTTGAAAAGATCTAAGTTAGTGCTAATTAAACCTGTATCACGAACAGCAAATTCACATGTTTGGCCTGAACTTTAAGACACTCATTGCAATCTCCTTGAAGACATGACATTATGAGAACCCCTCACAAATTAGCTTACATAACAGAAAATAAAACTGAATTTACCCTTTAGTGAGACAGAGTTCACAGTCTTCAGGTTTTGAAAGTAGAAATTGGAGCTGAAAAGAGGCCAAATTGCTTTAACATTTAGCCAATTTGGATCAGATGGGCTGAAGCCTACAGTCACAATGAACTAAGTGAAATATAAAGGAAACTTAATTCTCCCATTTTGTTCTACTGAAAAATGGCTTTCTGGTAAAGCACAGTTAATCACAGCGAGGAACTGACATGTCATAGTCATGGCACAATTGTGACAGCAGTGCTGCTGCTAATTTATGAACTCTGTGACCATTTGTGATTGTCTTCTGCATGTACTATATCAAAGGTTGATGGTCAGAGCACTCCAGGTTTGTATGTGATTTTGTCTTGTTGGTCACCTTGTGAAGGATACCCTTATAAGATAAAGGTATCTATCATACTTACTATTTTGTACTCTTGAGAACCAAAATTTTAGGATAACTGAACTAGGTATTATTGCATGGCTTAAGTTTGTCATGCATCCCTTCTGCCTTTTTTAATTCTATTTTTTTATTTCAAATTCAAAACATAGTGCCCTTCTGAGCAAAAAGCACATCAAGAAATACCACCTAGAGGGCAGGAATAATTTTTGATTGATCCAGGACACACTTTGCCTTAATAATGGTTTTATTTTGCATTTGATGTCCAGGAAGCTGTTTACTGCAGAAGGCAAAGTAACTGTTGAATGAAAAAGTTTCTCAAAAAGTTATTTCACACAGATGAATCTATGTAATACAGATGTTTTTGCTACTTCATGTACTGGCTGATGAGAAAAGATGTCCCAGCTTTTAAATCCAACTGCGCTTCAGCTGACCTACAGCTCTACTCGTACAGATGTAGGTGTGAAAAGGTAACAATTCCCTCCTGACCCAAAGAGAGTAATAAATTTCAAAGCATTTATCTTTTGTAGACTGAATAGTATTTCTATTAAACTGAGCAATAAATGCATTTCTGCTGATCTATCAATTTCATTCTGATGAAAATAGGTGCAGGAATTCACACTACCAAAGCATTTTGTGATGTGGGAACCACAATTACATGATCCAAAAGGCTGAATTTCATTGTGAATAAGCAGGTGAAGTTCCCCACTCAGTAGCTTATGTTCCAAGTAAAACCTTTCCACTTTCTGCTTGAGGAAAACAAAACCCATTCTTCAACATGGTGATAAAAAAATCACTGTAAGACAAAAGGTGTTACAATGATCACATGAAAATATATCTCCCCTATAGTGGACATACTGCAAATTAGATGATACCTTAATGAGCAGGAGGAAGAAAAATCATGTTTTTTGAAGATATAACTTTGAAGAAACTGAAATTGTTGCCTCTGCATGTGGTAGGCTTAAACAATATTTAAGTGGCTATTATTCCACTTTGGAAACCTGTTCTTCTGTGTGTTCTACTGAATTAGATAAAGAATAAATTTGGAAGAAGTTGAAGTGCCAGTTGCATCAGTGAGAGTGGAACAGAGATCACGCTCAAGTCAGAGGAATAAAAAGAATGATTAAATGAGGTCTACGTGCTTTTTGTAAGATGTACGGCTGGAGGCTCTTTTATGTGAATCGACTTCAAAGCTACCTTGTAAGAGTACATTAAAAATAAAATAGCACCCAGAAAATATATGAAAGGGCAGAATTTTAACCCTGAAAGTTTCTCCTTTCATGGTAAATTACAGATTACACTCATCAGCAGTACTTAAGCCACTTCTCCAAGAGCTCAGCAGTGGCAGCCAGGAGTGTTGTGACAGTCCAGCTTCTTTAAGTGGCACAGAGACAATCTAGAAACACCCAAATGACAGGAAGATAGTTGGAAAGGTATGATGATTGTAGGGAGAAACCTCTACGTGCAGAAGCCACCTACCACGTACTCTGTAATAAAGATAACCCTTCAATGCAGAGAAGACACTAAATTGTACTTTCTAATCTCAGACACTGACTTTACAGATTGATATTTGTACATTTATATGCATCAGTACTTACTCTTGCTGCATCCAACCTAATATCAGATGTGTGCACAGCTGGAAGAGAAGGTACTCTGCCTTTATTACAGCAAACACATTTGGTATGCAAACTTTATTTTTTTTATAGTGTCCAATTTTATCCCCATGCCTACACAATCATAAAGCAAAAACTCCCGAGACAGAGTTAAGTTTTATATGTGTGATGGGAGCACTTGCTGACATTTCTCAGTGTATATATACTATGGCTTTAACAAACATTTAAAATTAATTTTGAAACAATATAGTTGCTATGTAACTTAATCTTTGAACCACTTGTATGTTTCAATTCTCTTCTGTCTCCCTCTTCACGCTGACTTGCTTTCTGTTTACAGAGTTATAACTTCTTCAGCTGTAGCAAAGTTGACAATAGAGACAAATTTGGGTGAGGGAAGTCACCTCTTTTGCTCTCATTTCAGTGGGATGTAGTACTGCAAGTATCCTTACACATTCCTGTGCCAGCCTCACATCCACCTCATCCATGGAGTTCCTCTGCTCTGTGCCACACCAGTGGGAAGAGGAAGGTGCCTGAAGTTGGGCAAGCTGGGACATGACCACCCACAGATCTGCTCCATTTCCACTGCCAAGTGAGTTGGGAGTTAGACCAGATTCTGCACTCTGGTGCAAAGGAGGCACAAAGGTACTCCTGTCATGTCTGGGCCAAACACTTCTAGTGTGGTTTGGTACCACATACCTGTGGTTGAGTGTTCTAAAGGTATCACATACATAAGAACAGCAAACTGAGTATGTTTAAAATTGTGATATACTCACAGCATTGATATATTATTGCCCATCATCATCAGATGTTAGAGACAAGCCTTAGCTTCCTCCCTGCCAGACTGAAAATCTTCCTTTGGTTAATAGTTGGGAAACTCTTATATTTCATTCTGACTTCTGCTGAAACAGTGAAACAGAGATTTTGCTGCTTCGACAGATGCATAATACCAGGCCTGTCCATACCCTTGTTTTTAGGCAGATTACTATCTGCTGATATACAGCCTAGAGAATATTAAATTCCTCAATTTTAGAAAATGATATACAGTATATACTGGTTCATATTTTGTAGGGAAGAAAATAATTTTAAAATCAGTTATTTATACTTTCTCCAGTTTTTAACTCAGCTATAGTATGTATTAGTAAACTGGCTAGAGTTGGACTTGTAGTAAGTAGGTAAATTTTCAGAAATAAGAAAACTCTGATGATGGGTGACAGATGGTTTCAGGAGCTACTGTATCTTTACTGACAAATGCACAGTCTGAGTGTTTATAAATGAAATTACTGTATCAACTAGCACAATGACAACTTCACTTATTAATGTGAAATTTTGGGAGTCTGTTTAGAAACCAAGTTCAACTGAAATTAATAAAATATTTTATGTAATAAATGAAGGGCTCAAAACTATTCTGTCCTGGTCGCAACATTCAAAACTTTTGATGAACAAGGAGTTGTAGTGTCTTTTCACTGAAAGACAAGAACCTCTGTGTGTTATTACTTTACACAGATTTGGCACTAAAATGGAAGGTGAAGGGTTGTTAAAGCACAAGCAGCCTGAATTTTTACGATGACAATTCAGAATTTTCAGTTTCTGAGTCAATTCAAACTGAAAAGCAATTTTACTCCTACATTTACCTTCCAAAGGTATTCTAGAATCATAGCTTTCCATTTGTAAGCCAATGTGAACCCATTATTGCTTACACAGCATGACAGCAGTTTTGTTAACCCTTCAGTGAAGGACAGAATTGGTAACTTTTAATAAATTATCTCTTCTTGGATCTAAGGTAGGATGTCACCATTGCTCCATTTTGGACAACTAGACCTGTGGGAACAGCACCCTGCCCTAAGTTTCTAGGTCCAGAAGTCATTCACCTAATGTTTTGCAGAGAAAGGGACAGCAGGATCAAAGGAGGATTTGCTTTCCCATTTGCTGTGGACTGAGTGCTGCCATCACCAGCCATAAAACTTGGGCAAGAGCTTAATGATACAAGGATGGAGAAATCTTTCCGTAGACAGAGCAAGAAGAAAGTTGGACCAGCTACCACCCCCTGCAATCCTAACTTTACCCATGCACCTTCCCAGTAAGAGACTTCATTATCTCACATTTTCCTCATCTATGTGAAAAACTGCACTGTGTTGAGTAGCACTCCTTGGAATTTTTTTCCACCTCCTGATCTCCTACCTGTGCAAGAGATCACCACATATAGAAATTAGGTTTGTGATCTCCTGGATCTTTTGATGCATTTTGTGGCACCTATATAAGACTGCACATAATATAAATACAGGAGATATACCCCAATATTAAGCTATTTACTCTTGAACAGGAGTATAATATCAGATTAGTCACCTGCTATGTTTTTAGATCACTTCACTATTATTTGTTGCTAGATATGGATTGGGAGGGAGTGGAGAGCAAGTGGGAGGACTTGCAAAACAATTCCATTTGTCACTTTGGTTTTTTTTTTAAAAACTCCATGAACTTGAAGGCAATTTCCAAAAGAATTTTCTCCCTTACAAGTTAAATCCTTTTTCTCCTCCTCCTGTTCCACTGCTGTTAACAAAAAGCAGCTCATAAATCAAACTTTAATCAAGCTGAAAATCCCAGTTTTATTTCTTCGCCTCCCTAGGGGTCCAGAGCATTTTGCAGAATCTTTTATTTTCTGAACTTCTCCACTTCAGAACTTCTGTTTGCTGCTTGCTTTCTCTCCTAATAAAATTACTTTCATTTAGGATTACCACCCTTCTCTCCTTCCTGACATTGCACTGGTTTCTTCAGCCTCCTGTGATTGAAAGTATTTAAAGCCCTGCAACTTAATTGGAAGAAACATGATTGTAAGGGATTAGCAACTCCTCAATTCAATATACAGAATTATGTTTACAGAGCCAAGGAGAGATTAATCTGCTATTTCTCTAATTTTTCCGGTGTTTTCCTAGCTTTAGACTTCAAATCTTTATAAACTAACACTAAGACCATATTCAAGCAGGACAAATGATGGAAGCACAGGACACTGTCACTAACAACTCATACTGTGGATGGTGACTGTGCTGAATTCACCTCCAGTATTATATACTATATATAATCCTTCTTGCTTTATAATTCCAGGCTATAGAGTTGAAAAAGTAACAGCCTGCTGTAAACTTTAACTGACACAGCTGATTTAATGAATCTTGAAACAGCTCCTGGATTACTTTATCTAGGAATGAAACATGACTTTCTCCTTTTCATCCACAGGTATTGATTTGGGACAGAAAGGTATTGCTTTAAAATTTGGACTAGATCATAAACTTTTTACCCCACCATTCAGTGATATTATTTTAAAATACAGTTTACAATGCTAGACCTGAGGCACTGCAAAGTCTCTTTAAGGCTTATTTATGAGTAGAACAGGGGCAAGAATGAATAAAACGAAGCAAGTTGCCTTGGGATAGCATGATAAGAGAAACTCAACCAGAGTGAGCAAATGAAAGGAACATTTCCTATGAGACTACCTTATGAGATTCCTAGAATAACTAAGATTGTCTTTAAGGTGATAAACCAAGTTCTATACTGCAGTTTAGGGAATCACTTCCCAAGAATGAATAGAATTATGCCTATGGCATTTAGCAAAAATCAATGTTGAAGGACAAGAAAGCCCCCCAGCTAACACTTACAAAAATCTGCCTCTTTTACTTCATTCTGTTACCTGGTTGTTTCCTTTTATGACATGACGGAGATTGCTCTGAGCTGCAAGGTGTGAATAAAAGAGAAAACTTCTTCAAACAGTGAAACTTCCCAATTCAATCTGTAGTAAGGCAAGGCATTCCAGATACGCAATTTAATTTCTTTTAAACTCACTTCACTACTGAACAAAAAAGATAAAAGCCCTACAAGTGAGTAAAGAGACAGTTTTACACAGGAGGACCCTTCCTTATTTCTTTCAAACAAGGAGCTATTTTCCTTCAAAGTAAGAGTTGTAAGTAAAGCAATCAAACTGATATATCTGCAAAAAAAACTTGCCTGAATCAAAGTCCAATTCCAAGTACATATTTTAAGAGCACAAAATCTGCAAAGCAAAGCTCAGGACTTGGAATTCCTGTCATAAGGAAGTGGCAATGTCTGGACTCTCAGGGCCACTTTTGAAATGGTATTTTTTAAATGCTAGAACTGTATAGAATATCCATGTGAATACTAAAGTAGAATATAAGCAATACATGTAAAGTAGTGCTAAAATCTACTCAAGGGCTACTTGGCCTATACACAGGGTTTTAGCAGTGATAGATTGCAGACTGCCTGCTATTCTGCATCTAAAGGTTGAAAGTGTCTCCAGGCAGCTGCTGCATTCTACTGATTATGATGAACAGTTTAATATTTTTTTTGATTTTGCTGACTACCACTTTTCTATTGACAATTAATAACACTGTAGGGGTTTTAGCATTACACTAACAGGAATAAATATTGATTGTCTAGAAACCTTTCCATGTGATAGCTCTTTTAAGACAAGATCATCTGGCTAGTATAAGACAAGTAGAAACCTACAGCAAGGGCACAATGTACAGATGTTGATAAGAGGACTGGAGCATCTCCCCTGTGAGGACAGGCTGAGGGAGTTGGGGTTGTTCAGCCTGAAGAAGAAAAGAGAGACCTCATAGCAACTTTTCAATATCTGAAGGGCCTACAAGGAGCTGGAGAGGGACTCTGCGTTAGGAACTGCAATGATAGGACAAGGGGTAATGGATTCAAACTGAAGGAGGGGAAGTCTAGGTTGCATGTGAGAAAAAGGTGTTTTTTACTCTAAGGGTGGTGAGACACTGGCACAGGTTGCAGGGAGGCTGTGGCTGCCCCAACCCTGGCAGTGTTCAAGGCCAGGCTGGATGAGCCTTGAGCAACCTGATCTAGTGAGGAGGTGTCCCTGCCCAGGGCAGGGGGTTGGGACTAGATGATCTGTAAGGTGCATTGCAACCCTTAAATTCTATGATTCTGTGTTAAGGTACAACAACAAATTCTGTTGCCTGAAACATTTCTTCTGGTGTAAAAAAGTCATTGTAATCAATTTGGATGAAAAGTCCTTACACTTGATTTAAGTGGACAAAATTGTTTGGTTCAATCAGTAACATGAAAAAAAACCCCACAACCTGAACTCATTACTCATGCATTTTCATTTCTTTCTTTGGTTTTTGTCTCACTCTTCAAACAGACTTTCCATACAGTAACTTCAACTGTGACAAATAACAGATTAATTCTTTGAGGAACTACTATTAATTCAGCATTGAATGTCATGAGTTTACCCTTCTCCAGAAGTTTTAACTGCTTTTATAAAATTTTGTTATACCCTTAATGGGACTGTGGATTAAATTAATTCTCAAAGTAATTATCCATATTAAGGAGTTGACTACCTCTGCTGCAAATGAAAATGTTGAATACATCTGTGTGCTGCATTTCCAGTGTGATCTACCTATCTAGTCTTGCTGTGAACGAGACTGCACAGTCCAAATATGATTCAATGAAGTGTGCAGATAGTACACTCCATCACTTTCAGAAGTACAGGTAGGAGAATAGGGATTTGCATGAATGTGCTGATGCTTTGGAGAAATGGGGGACTACTTTAATGTGTCCTTCACACAGCAGATGGTACGTGAAATCTGTTTCATGGTTGGTAAGCTTTGTAAAGGCTTGTAAAGATTTGTTGCCCACTGCTTTAGCCTCAAAATGAAGATATATGCCCACACCAAAAGCACCAAAAAAATCAATTGTAATAGCAACACCTCATAGAATAATCCAGGTTTTTCTTAAACTACAGAGAAATACTTGGTTTCAGCTAAATCATGGGGTTTGATGTGGCACTGAGAAATTTTGCGTCCAAATACTGAACCTATGCTCATATTTCCTTGAAGCTTTACTTTCCAATAAAAAGAGAAACATAAAAATGTAGCAACATGTATTTACAAAATTGAGTAGGATTTAAAGAACACATTGCCACAATCTTTATAGGATGCAGATGCATAAACAATTAATATGCTACCATAAAACAGTGAATCCAAAATTACTTGGCTGAGATCAAATTTTTGAACATCCTTGAACCTCTCTGACACTCGCTAAGGTATTTTCTCATTGTGCCATCAATCAGTTTGCAACTTCTTTTCAAGTATTTTTTTTTTTATTATTGCAGCAGAGTAGAACCTTGAGGCAATACTGTTCTAAATTGTTTACTTATTCTTACCCTGTTTTTAGTGTCTTATCAAGTTTCTAATCCAAAGCAATAATTTACCTGACAATTCACAGCAACTTCTTTTCTATTAATCTGTCAGAGACTTTAATCTTTTAATATTCCAAGGAATTATTCCAACAGGATCCAGCACATCTGTTATTCAATCAACAAACAAGAAAACCTAAAGAAGCAGGATTGAAAAATGTCCTCCTACAGAAGCTATGCCAGCATAATTTATTTTTATAGAATCCTTTTCACATTGATGGGAGGCTTTAGATATTTTGAAACATTTTGTCACCAAGTTTTCTCATTTTGAAATGGTCCCAGCATCATTTCTAGCGTTCTGCAAATCTAGATACAGCAGCTGCTACCTTCTTCCTTCCACCACTGTTTATTTAGATGCAAACTGCACACTTTGGTTAACAGCTTGCTCGTGTTAGTGTGTTCCTTCAGAATTCAGAGATCAATATAGTCTATGCTTGATGATTTTTTACACTTCTTCGACATGCTCTGGCATCTCCATTTTTGGCTCAGTTTCTCATGGCAGTGGAATAATGCAAGTAAATAATTGATTTTTCACCACTGCATGATTCTCAACTATGCTTTCTGCTTCCCAGTGTTCTGTCAGACTTGCTGATTTTTTCACAAGCTTCATATTTCTCATTGATCCAATCTATGACGTGTTTTCCACTGGCTTCTAGTACCCTGCCTAGTTGTTCCACACTTTCTTATTTGGCTTGTACAACTTTTTATTGCCTTCATTACATGAAATTTCCATTTTCTGGTGGAAAGTCACTTATTTCAGAACCTACTACTGAGACCTTTGAACTGATATAAAAATACACATTCTGATACATGACAATTCCTTTCTTGCCAAGAGAGATCTAAATAAAACATGCACATTTTACAGTCCTATCTAATAATGGAAATATTATACACACAGATCATAAAGTACATTAGGTCCTTGCCACAGTTCATAGCTTGAACTTTCCACATTAAATGGCTTGCAAGGACTCATAAAAGGAAAGCTGAATGTAGTAGATATGTTTTCACATTCTCTTCTGCTGTATACATTTGATTCATTGTCTGAACTTCCCCAAGCTCACTGAGAAGGGTCCTAAGTGAGTTTATACACAACTGAACTACTGCTGCAGCTGACTGGAAAATAGAGGATGAGGTGAATGCCCAGCTAATGGTCATAACAGAGCAGAGGAACAAAGTTGGCAGCCTTAATGGCTTCTACAGTTACTTAGAATTTCACTCCCTTGTCATGGCATTTCTGTCTGTATTTATGCAGAGTAGTTCTCAAATAAGAACTCATTGTTTACAATATTATAAATATTTCAGAAAAAATGCAATACCATGCAAGATCCTTGAAGTCTTAGCAAGGAGTTAGCCAGTTGGTCATGCAAAATTATTCAAGCTTGCTGACTATAGCAGTTAGGTTATGATCCAGCTAAGGCTTTTAAAGTAGGTATCAATAACCTATTATTACACATACAATATACAGAGAAACATATTAGCCATACAAAATTTCTACTGCAAAAGTTCCTCTCCTGAGAACAAATAACATTTTGAAAGAGTTTTATCCACTGATTATATAATCACTATATTAGCAGCTGCTTCCCAATCACAGATAGTCTAAATCACATCATGTAAACTCGTATCAAGTAAACCCCACAAACTACTTCCACCTGTAATAACAACTTTTCCATCTTCTGACCCACACAAAAGCAATGATCATCAGATTCAGCTATTAAAGAATCACTGTCCTGATGCCATTATTCTGTAAAAGCTCACTTCAAATGAAAATACCACAGAACCAGGAAGTGATATACAAAACCTGCATTTCTCATCTTTTTCTCTGGCAAGGAGAAAAAAACATCTGAAACAACATTTTTTATTGGTTTTAAATATGTATATATAAATACATTGCCTCTCATTAGTGAATTTTCTCCTCCTTGGCCTTATTTTTGCAGAGAAGAGATAGAATTTCTTTTTTAACCATCTCAGCTTTTATCAGACAAGATTTCTAAGAGCTACACTTGGGAAATTGGGTTTGTGCATCATGGCAGGGCTGGCATGTGAGGAAATCAGCTACATGCTGGATTTCCCCCCCCATGCCTGTCCAAAAATACACAGCACAATTTCCATCCCATCATTTCAGCTAAGAAGAAAATCTGACAATTTATTACAGCCCTCCTGTGCCAGATAATAGTCCAATTGATGGTATGTGACAGAGCAGCTTAACTTCAAGAGCCAGCGCTTCTTCATATAACTGCTGTCACTTTTGCTTTCCTCAACTTCACCTCAGTAACTGATTTTTCCTTGCTGCTGTTTTAATTTTGATATGTCTTGTTTCCTCAGGAGGTTGCCAAGAAAGTGAATCAAAAAAATAGGTTGATGCAAAATAATCTGTATAAGCTGCCTCATCTCCCATCTAATGCATCCACAAAGAATAGTGTGCAGATGTTTGCCAGAGCTCTGGTGTGTACAAACAAAGGCTTAATGTGTTCACTTGGAAAACTGCCGATCTGCCTACACATCTCCACTGAGAAACCTGGTAATTAGTTCAGACCAAGGTCTATATTGCTAGGCTCAGCTTGCTACTGCACCTAAATTTGCCCATGCATGAGTGACTTTGCAGTCTCAACTAAGCATTTACAGGAAAGAAATTTATTAGTGTAAATGAGGTAGAAATGACGAACAGCAGACTCAGAAGTTTGGAAAGTCTGGGGCAAGATTAGCACAAAGTAAGTACTCCATTTCTGTACACTCTGTCCTGTAAGTTTAAGAGCTTATAAATTTTCTGAATTGGCCAATGTATTTGTAATATGAACATATTCTAATGGCAAAGAATTCTCAGATAATTGCCTTAACCTCAATATATAAGAACATTTGCACTGGGTCATGCCAAAAGACCATTAGCCCCAGCACTGGGACACTGGCAGTGACCAAGCAGGTGGTTATACTGGTCCCAGCCTGCCCTAATTTGCAGCTCAGGAACTGTCTGAACCAGCAGAGGAGTTGGTGTTCCTGAGAATTGGAAATGAACAGCAAGTGAATGTTCACGTTCATTTACAATCCTCATAGAATTCTACACATATACTCACCCCCACACAGTGTTTTAAATGCATAATCACTAATACCTACAGATTTTTGCCTCTAGTGAAAATTCTCCTTTTGGGATGCCTCAGTTGTAAAGGAAATCAGTGAGAAAAATTCAACCGATGTAATTAGACTTTATGAGTGATGTAGTATTTTTAATTCATCCATTTATTAAATAAATAATGGTAATAATAGAAATTAATTGTAGAACACAAAGCAGCTCAATCCTTTTCATATCAAGAGTGTAGTTAACTGGAGACTGTACAGACATGGAATGAATTTAAATCTGCATTATGAGTTAATGTACATGCTTAGGTTTTTAACATGCTGAAGACATTTACCTTCACAAAGGCCTGAGAAGTAACACATAGTGGTACTCAAACACCATATACTGGAGTATCTTTGAGGTAAATAGACCAAAAGGTAATTAACTGCTCTCAAGGTTATACAGGAACTCCTTTCCAGGAACGGAATTAAGGGTTTTTTATTAACAGCTGTTTGCTTTAAATGTTGTACAGATTTTTTTCATAGCTCCTTTTTTTAAAAGAAATTTTTCAAAACAGAAAACAAGAGTTACAATCCTCCACTAATGTTTTCTTCTTCCTATAAAGTATTAGAACAACCTCCATGCTTGAATCTCATGTTACTGAATCACCCTGAAATCTACTATTGCATTACAGCCTTTAATAACTAATCACTTTTGAAGAGCTCCACAAACCGTGCAATGTTCCCTGCACACATCCCTTCTTCAAAATACTCAAAATTTGGGGTTTTTTTTTGAACAAAACAAAGGATGTTTCTTTTAGAATTATGTATTTCTTCTAATGCTCCCTAGCTGCAAGTCTTCTCAAACATAGATGCATTAAATAATCAAACTGTGATTTGCTAAATGTAACACAAAGTAAAAGGACAACCTGATTGCACTTCAGAGACAACACTGGAATTTCACCTCCCCTTCCACTCCTATCTCTTCTCTGCCACTCACAAAGAATACTTTGGGTTAGCTGCTAGGCTAGACAAAGCTAGTCAATGCTTAGTACCCTTTCAGACACTTGAAAATAAAAGGTGAAATCTGTGCATTCTAATTATAGGTCTATTATAACCATCTTCAATCAAAGGGGTTTTTTTTAATTATGTATTTATACACCACTTAATAACATGGGAATAAAGCTTCACTGTTAAACACACAAAAGTGAGGATCATCTTTCACTAGAGCATTTATTAAATTAATACATAATTTAATGCAGTACAGAGAACAACAATAGAATCAAAAAGCACTGGTATTTTTATTGAATCTGAGTCCCTGAGTGTTTGGAAAGTAATATAAAATTAAAAGCTTTTCAACCTTAGCTCCTCTACTAGTCACAATCATTTCACTGTGTTTGCCTGAGAGTTCAGTCCAAAAAAATCTACTGAAAGTCAGTGGAAGGGCTTTGTTGAATTAAACAAATAGAGGGAAAAGCACCAAACTTACTAGATCAATTAAGTCACATTGCAATTTGTATACAGTTGAACAAGACAAGAGTAGTTACTCTGTTAACAGGAATCATCCTTGAATCTTGCTGTGAGTTTCCTGACCACACTATGCACATGCTAACTCATTTCCAAAATCTCCTTTGGACCAGAAACAAGAGATCTCTAGATGAAATCTGAGCTGGTATGGCAAAAGATGCATCAGGCATCACTTCTCCTAGCTCAGTCTTCAAAATGGGCTTTCAGAACCACCCTCAAACACCATCTGCATACTTCACACACCCTACTGTCCTGCTATAAAAATACACGTACAGTTCTCTCTGAATCACGCTGAACATATTATTTCAAAAAAGTTCCTAAATAATCTAAATAAAATGAATGTCTCAGAATTACAACCCTGAGTGACATGCATGACCTTGTGACAATGTGCCTCAAAGCATCTCAGCCTTGCCAGGACTCCTTGACTACTCTCAGGAATGTAACAGCTTTGTGCTTCCGACTTAGAGCCCTTAAAGATCCTGGTCAAAATACGAAAGCTCCCAAGTCTTCATTAAAGCTCTATAATGAGAGCTGAAAAGGTCCTGTGGTATACAAAGCAGACAGGATTAGGCATGCTGTGTTCACCGGGTTAGAGACTGAGGGGATATGAGCATTTGTGGGACAATTGCCCAGGCCAAGGACAGCTGGGAGAGCCTGGTGGACTGCATGCACCACACTGCCCTACAAAATGGGTGTCAGATGGATGTGGCTATATTGGAATTAAACAGGCAGAAGACCACTCCCAAAATTGGATTCAAACAAAGAAACAACTTCAAAATGAAATACTCAACGTGGCATAGCCACTGCTGCACACATAAGAACAGAGCTCAGAGGAATTTCTTGTGTGCAGCCAAGTGGAGAAGGAATTGGCTTTTTCTACTCAATTTTTAAAACATGAAGGCACTGATTTCATCATTCCCCCCCACCCCATGAAAATCTTCACCTGTCATCAATAACTGGAAGAGACACTTCTAGCAGAGTCATAGATGCTTATACATCCTGGGAGTTTTAGCATTAATGGCAGCTTTAAAAACGAGAGTTTCTGGTTCAGCATCTGTTGTGATAGAGGATATGTCCAAATATTTGTAGACATCCCTGCAGCCTACTGGTTTCAAGGTATGCTGTTCTTCTATGCAGTGTCCCTGATCCATAATAACTATGATCCAAATTTTACATGTCCCAAAAATACAAAGTAATTTTTTTTAATTCAAGCAACCACATACTCCTTTATGAGCTGACATTTTGGGCTACACTTTTCAAGTGAGCATTAGATAAACTAAATTTATACAGCAGGAACTGCTTAAATTTCAAGTTAAAAATCCTGAGCCAGGATGGCCACACTTAGGAACTATTAACTACCACACTGTGTTGCAGGACTCTCCAAGGACTGGAGACTTTGCATACCATATGTGCTGTGAAGGTGTCCTAAAAGAAGGGATTATGAAGTGTTTTGATTTAAAAAAATAAATTAGATGTTTGATCTGTATTTTATAAAGACAAGATGTTTGTCAGGAGAGTGAGAGTGTGTACAAGCATGTACTGCTAGTATTTCCTCCAGTGAAACAAAATAAACTCCTGTCACTTCTAGAGGAGATAACATGATCCTATTGTTTCCTTCCTTACTCAGTGTACAATATTTCAAGTATGTACTAACTAAACATAGTGTTTTCACCAAAATTAATAGCCCAGTTGACGACACTATCTCCTTGTCAAAGGCATACTGACCTTCATCAACAACAATAACAACACTTTTGAAGAGATGTAAAACTGGAGCATTTGGGGAATAACTTCAGACATCTGCTTATTCCTCTCTCAATGCTTTCTCAATCTAAATAAGGGCATTTTTGGCTGACACTATTTGAGAGAAGGAGAAAAAATGAAAGGTGAAATCTTTAATAGATCATAAAATAATCTTTAGTAGATTATCTGATACCCTCTTAATTACAATACACAGGTTACTCTAACAGAGTTAATGGTTCCTAAGCATTTTCATTACTATCGACTACTCCTGAGTAGGCAATGATTTGTCACTAAACCTTCACTGCTGCCTTAAGCTTGACTGAAAATCTTAACACATCACATCACTTTGTCAGATCATGGAGCAACCCTCCATTTCCCAGGGCAGCCAGATGATCAAAAATCTTCAAGGCGACACATGTTACTCCTAGAACTCCTTGACTGGAGTGTCAAGAGGAATGGCCAGCACAGATCAAAGCAGTCATCCATCTAATCCCAAATCCTGTCTTGAACAGTGACATTTTACAGGAAAAAACCCAAAACTCTTCATTTAGGAGACAAATCTACCCTGTGAAAAGTGTACTTTTTACCACATGAGCCACAAGACCATTTATGCAAGGAAGCATGAAGATCTGTAATCCTTTCAATACTCTGACATATTTTAAATACTAATCATTTCAAGTAGAGTGTTATTTTATTCTTATTAATGTTCAGTTCAGGATACCATATGGCAATGAGTGATGCAGATTAATCATTAGTCCCAAGAGAAAAACATTCTCTCTGTGCTGGTTTCGAACAGGCCAGATTTCCATTCCTGTACCCTTCTTCTGTGAAGAGCTTAGGAAATATGAGTCTATCCTCTCCACAGCTTCCATGGTCCCATATCACAGCTTTACTACATCAGCTCTCCAAAAATTAAATCTTTCCCTTCTATTAGGAAAGTTCAGTGAAGAAAAATGAAGACCCGAATAAGCTGCTGAAAAATAAACTGAATATTGTTTTCTTGGGATGTGTCCCAAATGAACACTCAGGTAAGAATCAGTACTTTGCAGTTTAAGGGTAGGGAGATAAGGAGAAAGAACATGACAGGCAGTAGGTGGGAGATTAGATCATGAAGTAGCTTTCCTACATCTGGCATCCACTTCCAGTCATTTGTATCTTCTGTATGTATGACCTTACTATTTGTTCTCATCGGAAATTTTGACGTCAAAATTGCTTTACAATGTTGAGGAGTCTGAAATCCCCAAATGCAACATTAATGGGGAACATATAAGTGCAAATATAAGAATAAGAAACATAGGCCTGAAGTGTTGCAATGAGTGAGAGCTATAATATATAGAAAAGGTAGAAAGAAGTACAGGAAACTGATGCTTTTTTTTTTTAATAGGGGGAAGTTATAGTGATTGAAAGGAAAAATTGCAGGTTTCTAGTCACATCCTTGCTTCTTATCTGCCTGGTTTTCTTTTTGTGTAAGCCCTTTGGCACCACAGCCAATGTTACATTTTTGTACAGTGCCTGATATGTCTTGGAGGCTATTATTAATAATATATAATCCAGCTAGACTTGCAAATTATTATTTCTTTTACATTTATTATACCTGCTCAGGCAAGTGTGACAGTCTAAAATATTCACTGAAATGATGCCTCAATTTACCAGACTGTAGCAGGTCAGTATAGGCCATAACTTACATTCATACTTTAAATTAGGCTTCCTAAAGTAGGAAAGGTATTTAATTAAAACACCAAATCTCACTTCATTCATGACAACTTGTAAACACCCATCAGGAAGTTTATACCTAAACTACTTTTAGTGTGGGATTTACTTCTTGGCTACTCTATGGCTCATTAAATACCTGTTTTTCTTCTCACTGGCGACAGGTGATTTGGGCCATGTTGTAATTAAGGACAGTGTTAACAGCTGTACAAGAGATGTATTTCAGTGAAGCCCAGCCATGCTATAAAACTGAATTAAGATGTTCCATGTGTCCAGTGGACACTATTCTTTAATACATAAGACAAAATAAACATCCCCAGGTAGCAATATTACTGCAGGTACTGGCCTTGCTAGATACTAGCCATTTAGTCAACTAGATACTGACCAGTTTAGATTTTGAGTGAGTTCTTTATCATTCCTTAGCATCTAGATATACTCCACAAACAGTGGCTTGGACCTGCACGAATTCATACTGCTAAATATAATCCTACTGAATAATTTGCAAATGTAGTTGTCAAACATACATAATAAAGTTATTCTCTTTCTGTATGAACATGAGAGAATGTCCACGTGCATGGATTAACCTAGGAGGGGCTACCAGTGGGAATATACAGAGACAACAGTCCTAAAATACAACAGAAAGAGCCAAAACCCAACAGCAGTGGGGAAAAACTAGCCCAACTGCAATATGAATACACCTGTTATATGCAGAGGAATTAACAAGAGAAAAAATAAGGACATATAAATAGTGAGTCAAGTCAGGAGGGTTCACATTATTCATTAAATGCTCAGTGTTACCCTTTTGTCTTAGTGGAAAAAAACCCATCCTGAAAAATCTATATATGAATATTTATAATTAGTCCTCATAACTATTTGACAATTAAGTTTTGTAATAGATGAGAACTAACATGCATTGAACATAACTGCTTCCAAGCAGTATTTCCAGCTGTACTGATCCAGACAGAGTAAATCCTACTGCATAGTATTCTATCTATTCTCTTCTTCCTTAGACTATTGCACATTTCAGTATTCTGTAAATTATGTAAGTAAAGAAAGTATACATTACCTCACTTTTGCTCTGCAAAAGGCATGGCAGAAAAAAATCTGACTACATACCATGTCAGTTTTTTCTTTGCAGAAAAAACTGATAGGTGCACTGCTTGTACAAGTATCATGACAACCACATCAAATAAACTTCATTTTTCATGGTGTAAACTGACAGTGACATTTCATATGGGGAACAGGGGACAGATTTTCAAATCTATGGAAATCTCTGACAGCTTTGATACGAAAGCAGGCTAGGGTACCATAGACATGTCAGGGCAGAATAAAATCAAACTTTTTCCACAGATAATAGATAAGATTTTGCAATTTACATATTTATAGGCTTGTTCAGTTACTCTACAGCAAAGGGGATAAATCACTATATTTTCTCAAATCAATCAGTAATACACATTGAGGATACCTAGCTACTCTGCTTTAGAAGTGTTGAATATCCTAGAAGTTCAGCTGCAAGTTAGCTCATGGTTTGCCCTTAGAACCTGAAGTAATATATCCAATGAATTAAGGAAAAAAAATTTTGTCTGAATAACATTTAATTTTTACTTTTGTGGAGCAAAGAGAGGAGAGCTTTATAAAGCCATAAAATCCCTAAAGGAAATTTCTGCAAGATGATATCAGTTTCTTTAACTCAATCCCTGGAAAGTAATTGGAGAAAGACACTGAACACAGAGAAAGTTTACATTTCCATTGTGCTGTATGGGAACCAGATTACTCTGGAATCCTAAAGGCAAATTAATGTAAATAGTTCTGTTTCCCTATGGCACAACATTATTTGGGTGGGATAAAACAAAACATGAAAATCAGCTTTTCTCAGAAATGGAATTTGGAAGTGAGACAGTATGAGAAGCTTATGAATTTCAGAACTTCCTACACGTTACGCTTTGTTTAGTAAGATTTTTGAACATTTTAATTAAACACTTCTAGTTCTTCTCTTTGGAAAGACAGACTGTCTCCTGCACAAGAATTCATGGCTGTCTTGTTTGTACACCACCAAACTGACACAGTAAGGCACTTGGCAAGGCGTGAACAGCCCTCGTTTATCTGCATAGAATGGGAACATCCAAATGCAATTTTCACAGATTAAATATTAATGGGTGTATGGATAGTTTGTCCAAAGCAAAAATTAGCTACTGCTGTGTTATATAATACTGCTAATTCAGGATACAACACAGCAAGTGTGTCTCAGGTGTTTGTATCATAAGACTGTATGAGGGACTGTGAGAAAGGATAATGATTTTTGATAAGAAAACAGTTTAAATAAAAAACCCCATGCTAAGTACTAAGGAAGGAATTTGCAAAAAAACCCCACAAATTTTGTGTTTAACCCAACACATGTAATAACCCATTATCTTACAGCATCTTTGTCCTATAATCATTTATGTTACTTTCTGTAACAATAACGTAAATAAATATGTTAATCTTCACACTGAAAACAAAGAAATAGGGATCTAGATAACATTCTATATGTCATTCCAAAACTTTATGAGATTTGCTTACGTATAGACCAAGAGAAGTATGTACTGTTATTTTTTCTTTGCTTATTTTTAGCACACCATTTTTTTCTTTCTTTTGTGTGTGAAATAACTGTATACAAAGAAGCTGCAGGAACTTAGAAGTAGGTATTAGGTTTCACTGAAAGCATGATGGCATAAACTAATTTGATAGCCTCTAAGTTTCAGAGGGACAGGATACTGCCAAGCAGCTGACCAGAAGGACCTTGCCTGTGAGAAATTGTGATTTTTGAGTCCTATAACCTGCTGAGCCAGGTCAACCAGGAAATACAAAATTCTTTGAGACTAAATTGGCACACAGGACTTCAATTTATTCCTGCAATGACCATCATTGTTCTAAGATTACAAATAACAAAGTGAATATGGTTTTCCTGCTCTACGCAGGTAGTTCCACCATGGATACTTGGACTGTTGTCATGAACCAGGTAATCAAAATGTCCCCACACCACACTCCTAGGCACACTGCAATGTTCTATTATATTGCATTTGCATGTTCATGTCAGAGGTTTGGGTTTTTTTCCCCAAGGAAAGAAATCCAGATATAGTTTGAATGATTCAGAGAAACAAGTCAGAAAGGCAGCACTTGGTATAGTGCATAAAAACATGACTATTATAATTCTACAGGAAAAAAAAGCATTTGAATTACTTCCTGTCTAGAATAGGCTTCAAACATACAGAAATAAATCTTTTATTGTTCAACTCTTCCGTGATGATTTTCTCTTCCACACAGAGGGATGAAACCCAAAAGTTATTACTTCCCTTGCAAAGACTCAGAGGTACATGATAAATGGGATAATATAAAGCCTAAGTTTACCGATGACTTTGGATGTCAGAATGATAACTGATTTTGTAGGTAAAGGAAATGTGGTAGAAGTAACCTATCTGAACCTTAATATTAAGTATTTGACACATATAGGAAACTATTAGTTAATCTGCAGAAAGTGGTAGTAAAAGAACTGAAAAAGATCAAGAGCTGCTTAAAGGGTACATAGCAAAGACATTGTAAAAGAAAAAGGAAGAAGTGGGTTGGAGGCTTCTTATCTAATGTTAATGACTTCCATAAAAAGGCAGAAGGTGCTGGTGAGGTCTTCTGGTGTCAGGAAGTTGGAAGGCATCAGCTCAAAGGGCACTAGAACATCAAACGTGAAGAACTAAATGACCTTGAGAACAATGGCAAAATGAAATTTAACACTATTAAAATTTAAGTGTACTAATAACAGGGAATGGTAGCCTAGGGGGTAGTTCATGGGAAAAGTTAGAAGATGAAAATATCTTTGGAATACTAATTAACTGGATGACTGTGTCCCGAAATTCTTGAACCTTATAAACTTCCATTTACTCCCACATACTTTTAATGTCTCAATTTTCCCACCTCTGTTTCAAAGTATTCCCTTCTTCCTTACAGAACATATATTTAAAGAACTACAGTTTGGTTCCTGACAGGGAGAGAATGGGTCTCTACAGAACTGCCCCAGCTGCTCCTTTTTCTAAGCATTCCTAGCTAACATGATCATGCAAAAGATAAACATACTTTGCTTTTCTATACAAGCATTTTTGGTAATTTTCCATAGGTATCAGGAGGGATTTGTGCTCTAATTCAATACATGAGGGTCTTATCTAGAGGGTTTTCACATTTCCTATAAACAGCAATGAAAGAAAAGAAGTTGATATGGGTGTAGAGAAGAATTACTAAGGTCAACTGATGAATGGTGAAGTCTGCAACAAATTGACTAAAGGATGCTTGCTCCTTTGCCTAAGAAAATGAATTCCAAAATACAATTATAATTTATTTTTAAAAATGGATCAGAAGAATAAAAAAATTGGCAAATTAAAAGAATAATGTCGGTACAAAACAAATGCCATGAATAAACTGGTATGGAAATTAGAAAACTTAAGAACCATTAAAGGAATTTGATAGCTCCAAGCAGTCACAAGGATCATTTTTAAAACAGAGCCTGACATAAAAGACATTTTGTGAGATGGTTGCCAGAAACAGAGGCTGATTTTGTTTACCCAAAAGTGTTGTGCGATCATAACTCTGAATTTGGCAAAAATGCTTGTGCCTAAAATACATGACATACTTTAATCCCAGAGATCTTTCTTGGTATATATAGGGATAGTCATATAAGACATTTCCTTTAAAATATGTATCTATTTGGGCAGGGTTTAGCCAGAAAGAAACACATTAGATCCTTGTATGAGTAATTTTACATAAAACCAACTGTGAGTTGCTATTGTTTTATGAAGTAAAACATATCTATTATATATACATACACACACGTGCGCATGTTTGTGCACAACACTGTAGTTGAAATATGTACCTACTTGGAATATAACCATAGAAATTATTTGCTCTTATTCTGGATCCAATTTTGCAGCCAACAAAAGTATTTGTTGTCATAACTATGACCATGAACAATAAAAATTCAGTGAACTACTAGCCGGTCTACTAATTGCACCGACATTACTTCTTCCAGGAGAATCCTGTATTATTCCTTACAGTTTGACAATTCACTCTACAGAAGAAACCCTTAGCTCCAACAATTTTTTCAACAGATAAAATTTTTTTCAGAGCAAAAAGTAAAACAAGTGATTTTGATTTGTCTTCTATAATATGCACTAGAAAAAGATGTGGGGGAAACCATATATTTTTGGTCAGCAATTATTTTAGAGACAATTTTTCCTCATTTTACACCCACAGTCTCTCTGTTTCTTAGTAGCATTAATTGAGTTTGTTCCTTCTTTGTCTCCAAAGGACAGCTACTGCATATTTCAGAACACACTCAGTCTCTGAGGCAGTTGTCACTTATATAACCAGAAAATAATTCAGTATGCAAAAAAACTACATTACAATATTACTTTTAACTCATACTTATGGAAAAGGGAGTGGTGCAACATAAATCTCTGTAAAACTCTTAATGATTTACTTCTGCTTAAACTTCACTGCAAAACAGACATACAGAGAAAAACTTGGGGTTTGGTAGCTGAGTAAATGTTATGCTATGCAATAGGTATTTTAAGTGACAAAAATAAATTTGGAAACATTAACTATCTCTTAGTGGTGACCCTCAACTCTTTTTGGAGAAATATCCTTAAATCACGACATAAGGAGTGTGTAACACCTCATACCTTAGAGTCTTCTGACTTTCTGCTTTGAAAACACCTCAAACAAACTGCTTTGGTTTTGTTAAAGCATCAGTTTAAATGGCTCAAGTAATAAAGTGACCCAACACACATTTAATCAGCCCAAAGCCTCTGTTTTCACAGGGCTTTTTCAGCCCATGCAGATCACAGCTCAACGTGTGAAGCCGTTCCCATGTGCCAGGTGTGTCCAGTGGAGGGACACTGACCCACAGGTGTGCTCATGAACTCACACCTCCTGCTCCAAAAACAGGGACTTTAAACCCTGTTCCCACCCATCAGGCTTTACTGGCATGTAAAAGCAGGAGAGAAAGGCTGGAGCTGAAGATGAAGCTCAGGAATCATAGAATCAACTGGTTGGAAGAGACCTCAAAGATCATCATGCTCAACCCTACGGTCGTTACTAGATGTTCCTGCCAAAGCCTTCGCTCCATGGGGGAGGCAGGAGATCTCCCCACAGTGTCTCATGTGGAGTTTGTGTTCCTTCAGGCATGGCCCTAGCTCAGGAGGAGTCCTTGGGAGTGAGGGAAAATCAGTCAGTGCTTAGGGGACAGCTGGAAGTCCTCCAGAGAGGAGCAGAAAGGAGGACACAGAGCTGTGTGCTATGTCTCACACAGCGAGATGTGCGTGTGCTCCTGCAACACACTCAGGGCCACGTATGTGGAGTTTACTCTTTTTCAAGTTAAAAAAAAAGGCCTCTTTGGAATGCTAAACAAAGATATGATATTTGATGTAACCAATACATATGGCTCCAAGACTTAAGAATGCTATTTGTTTTGTGAAGAGGCAGCTCGTGTGAGTGCATTCATCCTGAGAATGGGTCTCACAGTGCTGCAAGATCAAACCAGAGAGGCAAAAAAAAAAAAGTTTGGAAGCTAAATATGCCAGAAAGAAAATGTTTTAAACAAAGATTAATTTTTTAAGAAAATGGCTTCATGCTGTTTGCATAGAGTTTCAAGCATTGCTGCATTAAATACAAATAATAAATGTTTATTCCTTTGGATAGCTTGTCAGTATGTGTCAGTTTGTGGTGTTTATGATAAAATATCAACACAAAGCTGCAGTATATCAGGCCCCTTGTGTTTTAACCCATTTAGTGCTTATAGTTCTATCTCAGTAACTCTGTACATGAAAAAATGCATAATATTTTTTCCACTTGGTAAGTCTACACTTAAGGGAGCCTGGTGTATTGGAACAGTTATGTGTGCCCTGCAGGTTACTTTATTTAATTTTTTTTTCCTCCTATTTCCAGATCCTCATTTATTTTTGCTTTTAACAGAATTTAAAATTAAGGTTTTTTAGAGCAGATAAAGCAGCCAAGTGCTCACTGATGCTTTTAGGAAAATCCCTCTTTTGAATGCAAAAGCTGTTGCAGCACTGCTATCCATAGCAGATCACACAGGAAAGTCTAACAAGGTTCTGGTGAAGCAGTGAGCTTTTTTTTTATTATTATTATTATTCCAGTCAGTCAACTGACAACAGCTCCAACCCAGTTAGAAATCCTTTAAACTGCACTTCAGAAATCACCATCACAATTGCTACTAATTGGCACTTTTGCTGGCAGCCTCAGGAAAAGAAAAGCAGCAGTGACTGAAGGGGCCATGGAGAGTGAACCCACTCCTGCCTGTCAGGAATCCTCTCCCAGACCAGAGCTGAGGAGTTCCCGCAGCAGTGGAGTTCCAAAAACAAACCACCCCATCCCTGCTCCAGCTGGGCTGTACCTGTAAGCTTGGCAACGTCCCCCACGGGACTGGCCATCCACAGTATATCAGAGATCCTAAGAATCATTTCAGAAAGACTGTTAAAATATGTTTTTTAATGGTAACACATGAAGGTTGCACTTACAGGTTGTCTTAGTTTTCCAGCTTACTATAAAAAGGAAACCCATTGAGTCAGGATGAAAGCAAACCATGAGTTAGGCTGTGCCCTGTGCAATCAGAGCTGGGAGATTAAGAACCAGAGTGAATGTCTTTAAAATTTTTAGAAACTTTTTTTCTCATTTTCAATGAGAGTCTATGTGCTGTGCTTTGATTGCAATCCATAACCAGCCTCCAAGCCCATGGTTTTACACACTAAGGCTCTTCACTGAAAACACACAACTGTTTTTCATTTACTATCATTGCCAAGTCTTGTTTTCAATCCTTCTTGATATCTACTGGTATGTTAGGGCCATAAAAACAACACCTAGATTTTGTTAGGAGCCTTTCATGAACCATTTGTCTTAAGAAAGATCAGGCCTTATCTTGTGCTAAGGCAAAGACTTGTCCACGTGAGTGAAACCTGCAGAAAGGATGTAAATAACCAAAGCAATTGCCCTACTGGTTCTGTGATAAAGTGGTTTTCCCACTGTGTGGCAATTAAAGGATTGTGGCATTCCTTTCTTGAAAGGCTCTTTACTGAAGACAGCCAAACACAAAGGTGTAGGTTTGTGCTTTACTTGGAAGTCCTGTTGCACAGCTGGACACACACAATATTCCCCTGGATCTATTGAATTGCTGACGTTAGGATTGCTAGGCATGTTATGCTCATAAATCAAATCAACCTGTCCACCAAGTTCAAGGAACTCAGTAGAAATTATGACATTTATTTCACACATTACTGGACAAAGAACATTTCCCCCCCTTTAGAGCATGTCTGGTTTTCTGCTGAAAGCTTCTCAATGCCAGATGTGCAATAACTAGAAGATGTTCATGTAGTAAGACTAAGACTTGGGCCTAGTGCTTAGAATTCTATTTTCCCCGATGATGGTTTAATAAGACTAAGTCTATACACTGCAAAGTTCACCTTATGCTGAACAGGTGGAGAATTGTAGATCAAACACACCCTCAGTTCATTGCCTGTGTGCCATGCAAAATGACATCTTTAGTCTCTTAAAGCAGCTGCTTTGTCAAGCTACTGATCCCAGGCTGTGTCACTGCACAGAACATGAAACAACCTGTGCTTGCACATCCCTCCCAGGACCAGGACAATAGTGCTGCTGTGCCATAGAGAATGACTGGGATGGTTCCTTGGATCCATCCTACTTGAATGAACTATGTGATTTGCTTCTGCAATGAGGAGAGTGAAATAATAAAAGTGAAATTCAGCTATCAAATGCAGTACTTCAGCTGCTGGAAAACTGCATTAAAATAGCTCAATCTAAACATTGGCTCTTAATGTAAACATCAGAACTGTTAAAAAAAGCATATCAAAATCCCACAAGCAACCCCAAACCTCTTGGCATTTCAGGATAATTATGTAAAAATTGAACTCTTCTGGTTATTAAAGGTTAAAATGTTCTTGTCAATACACAATATACTTTGTGTAAATATTGTGAGATATAACAGCTTTGTGCTAGTTTAGTGTAAACCAGCAAACTATTGTTTTTTTAATATATTGGGAAAACAAACTTTAAATCACTTTTTTTCCCCTTACAAGGGAAGCAGTTGCTAGCAGCATTAAATATGTTTTCTACTCACTGATTTATTTATTGTTCTGTCAAGCTAAGAACATTTGAAGTACGTCTGCACTAAATATATTCAACTTATCAAAAATCATGTACAGAATGAGAAGTGTCAGTACAAAATTAGCAGGATTTTCTTTCCCTGTAAGTCATAACAAAACAGAGCTTTATATTTGGCACAATGCAATTTTTTGCTTTAAAGTCAAAATTTTAACCTTTAAATAAACTGCAGAATTAAAAATTGGAATCCTGCTTTTCTGAGGAGGAATTTCAAAACAATATGTTGTTATGCGTATTATTTTAATTATGGGAAGTGACTGCACAACAGTAATTATGAGACCCACATTTGATTGGCACCTGATATTCAAGTGGAAAATTAGTAATGATGTGTCTTTTGGAAAAGAAAGGACCATAATTTTTTTGATCAACATGTTAGTCAACAGGACATGGAGTACAAGAATTAACACCCACAAGCTTTTTGTTTAATAAATCAATACTGTTTCAAATGCCAAGTGAAAAGCGAAAATGAATTAACTACAAAATGTTAATACCAAGTTAAGCTCCTAAGGAAAGGTGATTTTAGTCAGACTGCCATGGACTTTGTAGCATGACTTTTAGAATCCTAGGTAAAACTTCTACAAGTAAAATGGTAGAACTGATAGATACTTAACAGAGGCAGGTAAATAAAATATAAGAGTTTCACTCTCTAGGAGTTATCAGTCAACTAGAGAGTGTTAAACTATACCTGATATCCAGTACACCTGATTTTCACAAATGCTAGGTTACAAAATCCCTTTTTTTGCCATCTATCATCTGGAGTAAAAAGTAGTCATAAATGCAAATTTAATTTTAGTGGCAGTTACTGGTAGCTAGTGCTGGGGAGAGTTACAGATCCTCTTAGAGATTTTTCTGGAAACTTGCTGCACAGTCATGTCAGATGAGCAAGAATCAAATATTGCTTGATATGGTTAAAACCCTGGAGTGGAAAGTATGAGACTTTTATTATGTTGAATGGCTGAAATAAGCTGAAATTCAGATCATGTCATATCACTGGGATAAACTCTTTCATGGGCATTACCCCTTATGCCAGACAGATATGACAGTAGTAAGAGTGGATGTAGCAGCCTAAATTATGACGGAAAAATCTAACACTGAAATCTTTCAGTCTATATGACTTGGTTCATTCTCCTATTCCAATTATACTAGCAGCAGAATGTTCAGGGATGTTTGCTTTTTGTACTCTATCTGAGAAGAGTTGCATCCTTACCTCTACCATTACTGTTAGAGGTACAATAAAATGGGACTGACTTGCACCTGCACTGACTCTGTTTCAGCTCTGAGTAAGCCCATGTATTACTTCTCATCATTCCATGACTTGGGTGTTCTGCTTCCATTTAAGACCTAAACCCAGAATAAAACAGAAGTGAAAAACTCACTAGGGTAATATATCTTTCAGCTGGAAGAGTAACCCCCTTTTCTGGAAATAGAGATGATTTTACAGACACTTAAAGATGCATTTTAAGAAGGACAACACAGTTCTTGACTTGTATGCTTAATTTGCAGCGCAAAGATACGAAATCAACTACTTGTTCTCGACTCATGTTTTCAATGAGCTTGTTATTTGCTCTGCTCAGTGTTTGTGCAAGAAAAATTGCTCATTGGAAAGTACAGCAGAAAAGAACAAAGAAAAACATTTTTAGCTTAATTTTAATTTGTGCATGCTGGGCAAACAGCATGCATTTTCCTGTAAAAATTGTGTTGAAATTGGAGCCATTGAGCTAGGCAGTGTTCAATCTCAGTTTTGCTTGTTTAACCAGTTCTTGATTTCTGTGCAAGTGAATTGAATGCACTATGCTTGGAGGTGTTTCTTACTGTATTTCATTACAGCTGCCGCGAATTTAAAGCAATTAGCTTTTCATGTTTCCCTCTGTTTCTTTTTGTGTCATGTTCCTTATCATGGGACTGCTCTTATTATCCTGTATGTTAAAGCTCATCAAATTTGTATCCTTGTTTGCCAGGCAAAAATTAGCTATGAACTATATGAGCTGAGCTGGAGTTATGCTGTGTACATGTTTGCTGATTTCACAATATGCTGCTGTTCAAAGTTCAGCTTGGAGGTTACTGTTTGGCCTTAGGGCTTAAACAGATGTTCTCAGTTTTGGTTAGTTCATATGAATTTGGATGCCAAACACTGTGTCTCATGTAAGAAGGACATTAATGTAGATATCCTTCTTGTTAGCTATGTGAAGAAACTGCCACACCATACGTAGGACATGGATTCTAACTAGTGAGTTACAGTTCTGAAAGAGAAACTGTACAATGCTCATCTATTTTGCACCAATTGAGTGATTTTCAATCTGTATAAAGCTATTCTATATCCCTACTGTCCCCATATTTTGTGACCTTTTCTGACAACAATTCAGATGTAAGCTTACACAAAAGTGAATGCAGCTCCCAGAAACTGAGACAGGCATTAATTATTTTAACTCCTGAAATCTCTAGCACAACAGACTATAGCTCCATACACAATCCCCTGACTGGGACACTCCAACTTGCTGCACTTGGCAACACAGAAAACAAACACAGTATCTTAATCGCTAGAGAGGAACAAGACAATCTACACAATCAGATATGTTCCACAGAGATATATCTTTCCAGACACTTTAATAGTTCACAGTGTTGGTGGCGATGAGCAGCAAGTTTGTACTTGAATGTTATTTTTGTTTTCTACCACTTTCTGGATACACAAAAACATGTAGGCAATAAAACTAGCAATTGATGAAAAAAAGTATGAGTCTTGCAGTTGTGAGCATTTCCTATTTAACTCATGTTAAAGACATGACAAGAATAGCCTGAGAAATGTTTTCCAGATTGAAAACTCTGCTTCATTCCCGTTCATTTTTTACCCTATCTGCAACAGTTAACGATGAGCAAGTTACCTATGGTGCTCTTTTGGTTACAGACCTTTTCCTGTAGAAATAAGTTATCTCCCCTCTAGTCAGAACATGCAGTAGACAAATGAAGCCTATAGACAGATAGTACTTCTTCAAACCTTATGAACGTAAAAGAAACTCAGTCTTTCTGCCATGTGAGGAAAATGTCTGTAACCAGTCCTAGTTGTTTTTTCCTGGAAATATGTGGGAATGGGGACTTTTCTGACTGCAGAGACTGCCTTAACCCTAACCCTGCCATGCTGATGGAGCTGTTGCAGGCACAGTTCTCTGAAGCTCTGGCATAAACAGGATAGTGCAGCCACATCTGCTCCTTTGCTTGTTTTGTTAGGAAAAGGACCATGTTCTTCACACTCTTCAGTGAAGACTCAAGCATTCCTTCTGCAACAGTTGAGGATAGTATCCAAGACATCCTTTATATTTCATTTCACAGATTCTATTTCTTTGAGTTTGAGGGTGGGTTTTGGGTCCTTTTCTCAAGACTGTCATAAGGTTAAAACTTTAAAGCTTTTTTTTTTTTTTGTGGAATATAGTTAGTACTTTACATCTAAACCTCTGTTCTGCATTTTGACAGTAAGCTTGGATCTGGTAATCTAACAGAAGGAAAAAGCAGTCTCAGCAGACATGCTCCAACCTTGTGTTCGACCATATTAAGAATTAATACTTAGTCTTGCCATACAACCCAGCTTTAATAAAGCTACCTAAATCCTCTTGGCTGCTGCTTTGACAGGGCAGCATCAATCGCAGTGCTCAACTTTTGTATTTGCTAATTCAATAGGCAGCCTGACAAGGCTTTCAGAGCTGCATTTATGGGATAATGAGGCTTTTTACATAGTTTCAATTTTTGCCATGTTGACAGAAAAAAAAAGCATTTTGGAGAACGATGGGTTTTAAAAATATTTTCAGAATAAATGCTGCCTGCATATGGAATGCTTCTGATAGGGCTAACTGTTTGAACTTTCAAACTGTTTAGCACATCTTCAGGAACCTTGGGCTTGGGATATGTCTCCTTTTTGTAACTTCACTGGCCAATTTTGACAGAGGAGAAGCCTTGAAGCAGCATTAGTTTAGGGTGCATGCAAATCTAAGCTTCCAAAAAGGCTTCTAGTGTCTTATCTTCTTGTATTTTATGCAACTTCAACATATCTGAGAAAATATGGCTACTTTTTGGCAGTTTCAATTGCCTCTTAATATTGTAAAAGCACAAACATACATGCTAAGTTGAAGGTTTGTGCATCTGAGTGGAAATCTGGAAGATGGCTTAGTGCTGATCTGGTTAACCACATCATCATGCCAAAGAATTTTGCCTCCAACCTGCCTGCATACTGCTCTTTGTTAAACCTCACAGTGCACTAGAGCAGCTCATCTGCTTGTTGGCATGCTCTGGTTTCAGAAATTCTGACTTGATTACCTTGTCCTGTCTTTAATTAATAATTACTTTGAGTAAGTAAGTAGATCTCCTCAAATTGCTTCTTTACTCTTTTGGCCCAAACACATTGGAAATTTGACTTTTTCCATATAAAATCCAGACTCAAAGGGTTAAGGACAAAATTCACACTGCTTTGTCAATGTCAAGATCATATTTATACTTGGAGAAATAATTTTCCCTATAGAGTTCTTTTAAGTAAGCTTTTTTTTCCCATTCTGAAGGCTCTACTTTGAGGCATCTTCTCTTGTATCTTTGCAAGTTTAGTACTATTACATCTAATATTTTCTTTTAAATACGGAGTTCTTTCCACTTCTTTTTCAGTCCATATTTAGCTACGTTTGGATCTTGATTGGGAATTTTGACCTCTGAAGCATTTCAGTTTTAAAAATACCTGTAACGATCAAAATCATTCTGATTTAATGCTCATTAACATTTAGTATTTAAAATCAAGAGTCTTTCAAGCTTAGCCTCAATCAGCAGTTAGGGGCTATGGTAAAACTGGTGACTTTGTTGTATAGGAGTGCAAACCAACAAGTGTGTGCATGTTGTCCTGAATGCTGCAGTACAGTTCTGCTAGGGATAGGTGATAAATAAGTACAGCATCTATGCAGATAATAGAGAAATAAGCCATTTAACGGGGATTTTTACTGGGATTTTTAATTAGCTGTTCTGGCTTAAATGCTCGTTTAAACAGGTAATATTATGTATCAACAACACCACCTTTTGGCATGTTAGTGCTTCTCTAGCAATAGGTTGTTTTAACATGCTGTGTGAACATCAGATTGGCTTCATATCTCTACAGTATCCTCAAGGTAAGTTCAGTTCCAGCTTCTATAAACTATGCATACCTCAGCTGTTTTGCTCACAAAGATGGTGAGTTGGTTCCCCTCTGACTCTGTACTTTGACACTTAACACCTACTAAATATTTTTTTTTTTTGATGAAACATCACTTCAGAGGCTTTACCCTTTTGTCATTTCTGCAACCAGTTGATGTTTGGGACTGCACAGAACTGCATTTATTTTTAGAAAAGAACACACCCAGAGTTAGGAACTCTTAAATTTCACTGGAAATTGAGAGTGTAAGAATACAGAGCTTATTCTCTCACTCCTGATTTTTACCTCACGCTGCTGCCAGACACCTTGTCTCTGTAACCCAATAATATAGTTGTTTCAAGCTCTGCATCTTTTGACATTTACTAAGGTCCTCCATTGATTTATCTTAGTTAAGTACATTCATATGTTGACAGTTCTTATCTGCCCAGCTGTGGCTGTACAACCCAATCTCTCTCAATCTTCCAGGAAAGAAATTACCACAAATCAAAGCCCTTAGGTAACAAAGCAGAAACTTAGTGAGCAAACTTTGCAAACTGAATCACCAGTTCCTTTTCTAATGAAGGTTGTCCTTACTTTCTCAGATTTGGAACCAACCTGAAGAGCCCCTTGAATGAATTTGCTATATATAAGATTCAATTTTGCTAGCAGCTGTATTTATGAGGTTAACTTGTGGAAAAACTTCCCTAAACAGAATAATTTGACACCTTGCTGTTTAAGAGCCACCCCTGCTACTTGCTGGAGTGAGGGCTGGGTAGTGCTGATGTCAAGGAGTTAGTCTCCTATAATACCCAGGTGAATGTAGATGCCTGTTCACATTAAAAAACATTTCTCATGCAATATAGTGTTGCTCTAAATGTGAGTTTGTCCCCTGCTGCTGTAGAGCCATCCCTTCACTTCACACGCTTCTCTTGCCCAGGGGCATGCTGGTTTCTATTCATAAAGGCTTCACATCAGTGTCCCACTGCTGCCTAATTGCAGCTAGGAACTCAAAAGAGCAGTACTGTGGCTTTTTCTAATGGGTTGTGGTTAGAAATTCCCATGCATAATATACTGTGGCAGGATATCAGATTCCTGTCACATACCAAAATTCTAGTCAGCCATTTGAGTTGTAATTGTGTTAACAGCAAATTGGCTGTCGCTGAATTCTTTTTTTGCCCGGTAACAATTTGTAAAACTATCAGAGAGTTTTCAAAGTAGAAGCGTAATCATATTTTCACTAAATGTGTCTATATTTTTCCCCTGCCCTGGAAGTACTGTGTGCATTGCGGTTCCTCAGCCTTGGGAGTCCTGAGCTTGTTACTGACTCCTGCACTTTCACCACAACTGAAGGTCAGAGATGGTGACAGTTTTGCAGTCTTGGAAAACCTCCCTGATCTCTGAAACTCTGTAATGGCAGTAGATGTAGACAATTATCAGCATTTTTAACTCCAGTCACTATGGGGTTTGTGACTCAGTCATAAAAATAATCATGCAATGCTGAAACCTGACATATGAGCTCTAACTTGTAGAGCTAATAATATTGCGTTCTGCATTTTAGAGGGAAGTCAACAAAGTGTTTTTCACGTTGTAAGTGTATGACAAAGAAAAAATCAGCGTTGAAACTATCATTATCACAGCCTTAGATTTTCAGATCTGTTTCCAAAGAAGGTATTTGACAAGGTGAAGCACCACTGATGACTGCAGGTTATTTAATGCAGTATGCTTGGCTTGTTATCTACATACACCTCCAAGCACAATGAAGCTTTGATTGTCCTTGTATTGTATACAATCCCTAAATAAACCAAAAGAAAAATTGACTGCTTAAACATTGCACTTTGAACTTTGCATCTTAGGCACTCAGTGTCCAAAATGACTGAAAATAACATAACATTGCCTTATACAAGTCTAACTAGTGGCTTGATAAAGAGGAAAGTTGATTTCAATTACTTCCCCACTCAACCTGTAGCTGTGCCTGGGATTGCCATGGCCCAGATGTAGGACCTTGCACCACATTTTGTTAAACTTCATGAGGTTTATATTGACCCACCATATTCTTGATGTGTTGGAAAGATTCTACTTTAATATGTCATTTCTCTTCTGTCTCAAACAATCATTTGCTGATAGCCAACAAGCACTAGACATATGATGTATAGCAGGGAAATCTAATATAATTAACATCCACATATAATTCACTGAGATAATATTCTTGATCTATCTGGAGCACTTGAAGGTTATCTTGCTACACAATCACACATTGGAAATGCTAAACTTACAATTTTTAATTATAGTTTGCATTGTCCTTCTGTATTTAACTATAAAATATGGTTGTTCTCAGAGTGCAGTGGGGGAAAAACTCTATTTGTAATGTTAAGATTCATGTGGGACCTTTGTTTCCTCTCTTTTAAAGTGAATACGAGATAGAAAAGAAGTTTTACTGATCAACTGATTGACAGGTACTCAGAGAATTTTCATAACGATTATCACTGAGATCTATAAATGAACACAACTAGACTGCACTAGGTATAGGATGAAACAGTGTTGATCACACAGATGGATCTTGCATTAAAAGAGGAAGGTAGGACAAAAATAAAGCAATTAGAGATGTTCCTTTAAATTTCCAAGTGCCACGTATCTCCAGCATTATTCACTTTTATGCTTATTTTCACATTTCAGTGTCTGAACTTCAGTGCACATATGTATCCATTCTATGTCCACATCCACATGCAGCGTGAAGTCTTTGTCTGACAGAGTCCAGAATCTCACCAAGTGCAATCATCTATTTCTAAAAGA
>NW_008667535.1:152773-197122 GCF_000695815.1 Acanthisitta chloris | reverse complement strand
TTCCCTTCTGCATTTTAACTGCTGAGCTCAATATATATCAACACATTCAGAGTCATTTCAAAGGAAGTACTTCTCCTTCAAAATACAGAGTTAAGTGGGACCAATCAATATAAAATATACAGCAGGGATTAAAAAAAAAGTTCAGGTCAGATACTTTAAGAGATATAAAATGTCATAGTTAGTTTTTCATTCATCTAGACTGGAAAGGAACTGTTGAATTATCTATGAAAGTGAACTAACTTTGATAATTTCACATCAATGCTGCATAACATTACCCGAAAGAGTACAGACACTCCATTATTTACTCTCTTACATCCGATATCTACTATTACATATATATATATATGCACAGAATCACTGAGCCTTCCAAATTACAATCTTATAGTTCAATTTTAATTTGGGGAAATAGAGAGGAAAATGTACAGAGTAGAAGCAAAAGATGTATGTACGTAGATGCTGCTGGTTCTCTCTGTCATGCCATCTATGTAATCCTCCCACAAGACACACAAAACTCTTTCTGTGCTCAGATTAGGTTTGGCCCATTGCAAAGTAAATCATTGTTTTTTGCAACGCTAAACTTAATCAACTTAATGAAATGAACTTCTGCAAACAGCACTTCCTCTGAACTTAATTCTGCCTACTCAATTGCCAAATTGTTTTTCCTAATCTTCAGCTGTTCAAGTGATTGTTCTTTTAAAAAAAAAAAACCCAAATAAACACGCAGCTCGTTAAAAATCCTTTGAAAGATTTATTTTTTTCTCCTTTTGTTTGTCTCCAGTATTCACCTTCAGGCCTTTTCAAGCCAAATAAAAATAATTACTAGCCCGTGGTAAGGGCTACTCTCACACTGAAACTGCAAATGCATTTATGCAAATTTCCTGTCAATCAACTTTAAATAAGACATGCCTGTAACACCTCACAATGCAAAAAAAAATCTCAATGCTGTCTACCATTTCCAACTATTTGACAATCTTTTGCCATCTTAGACCCTGTGCTAGTGATATTTTCTCCTTTGTTTTTCCTGAGACGTTTTTCTAACTTGTCTTGGTGGTAACTATGGTGACAGTGATGTCAATGAAGAACAAATCAAAATGTATCAAATAAGATAGAACTGATGAGACTCAAGAATGTACAGAGATTGTGTGATTCTTGGTATGTTAATTTGCATTTAATAATTAACTCATCAAATTAGGATTTCACCTCTAGATAAACAAAAATACTGGTACCTAACTGGCAGCCATCAAGTTTCTGCAGCCTTGAAAATGAATTCAGGATTGGATTACACACACACACGAAAAATAAAGCATCAGTCATACTAAGCACCCATCTGGAAATTAAATGTCAAAGATAAATGCAAGAGAGGGGAAAAAATCAAATGAGAAAGTCAGTGTGCTTTCAGGAAGACACAGTCTGTTCTGAACAAAATTACCAAAGAAATGAGATATTTGCTGAATGCCAAATACTTGCTTTGATTTTTTTCTTCATAGTGTGACCAACTAAGTATCTTTTAAAAATAAAATCTTTTTGTAAGCTCCTGTAAAAAAATATATTCCTGGGACATCTTTCAGAGGAGTTCAGTGCAGGGATAAAAAATCAGACTTCCATTTTCCAGCTTACAGATTGCATAATATTGACAGATAAGTAAAAATCTGAGTCATTATATCTATCCATGGATATGTTCTTTTCTTTCTGTTTCTTGAGTGGATTTCTGCCCTCCATGCACATCTTGTGATTACCATGACTGATTGAAAGGGCCATATTGAAAAATTAAAAGCTTCTATATGGTTTTATGGCATGTAGCAAATCACCAGATTTATATGTGAAATACTAGAAACCCCACAGACCCATAGATCTGAAGAAATTGGTAGGCAGAACTATAGCTCCGATTCCTTTAAACTTCAAGGAAAAGTCAGGGTTCTCCACTGTGTAACTTATTCTAATGGTTTCCTTCAAACCGTTTGAATTTGCGTCACAACTATTGACAGTCTCCATAATTATCCATGTGGAGATATTCAAACTTCTGTTGGAAGAATCACCAGAGCCAGCACATGGGTGGCTGCACAAAACCTGAGCATTAAGGAGGCTGAAGGAGAAGTTCTGGCAGGTCTTGCCGTGACAATCTAAGGAGTTACCAGCTGCTCCTGCAATACTTCTCCTGGAAGTTAGCACACACAAAGGAGTCGGTGGAAGAACAGTGAGAACAGCTGGTTGCTCCAGAGATTCACACACCCACAGCAGTTGACAAAAGGAAATGTCTATGTGCATCTTTAGTGCTTCAGCACAAAGTCTAAAAAACTGAACTGAAATCATCCTGGCACTGAGATTTATCTGAGTTTACTTATTAATACCCTCCATCACCTGCCAGTATTTTGGTAAAGTGAGACAACCTTCTGACTGAGCTGCTAGGAGAAATGCAACAGTTTGCCTGAGACACGGGGCTAAAATCAGCTCTCTCCAACACGTTCTGTCGCACAGCATGCGCAGACATATGTCTTTATTTTGATGGAGTTTATCAGTTGTTAGGTCACTTCTCATTTGTCTCAAATGCAAAGTTGTGAAGTCTTGAAAAATTCACGTTAGATTCGGGTTTGGGATGTTCATCACAGATGTTGCTGCATGCAGGGGGTCGAGCCCAGTTGGCCAGGTTTTATATCAGAAATAGGGATGTACAAACCCAAAGTAAGGAGAAATATATGGCTATGAAACCATGTCTGCCCCCTAAACCATTTGTTTTTTCCTGCAGTCTTTATTTCATCAAGCACGAGGTCACTACAACATCAATGGTGCCACTAACAGTGCTGAATAGCTTTGATACCTTCCTAAATCTGCAAGTGTAAACAAGGTGAAAGTGTCATTGAGTGCTGTCACACAAACATCAGAGGGTGTAAGGCAATGACTAACCCAAACACTGCCTTATTTAGATTAGGTGCTCATTAATGAGTGATTCACACATACCATATCAGATTGGAACTTTGGGGAAATAATCCTTTAATCTGCACAAAGTTCTAGTATTTGACACCAAATCCACCCTTTTGTACCTTATTGATTTGCCCCTCTGCACACAGCTAAGCCACCTCCTTTTTGTCCTGAGAATTTTTACACTTGAGAGAAAATTACTGCAATATCGAATGTAGTCATTTTTATTTCTCCATGGTAGCTGAAAATCAAATGTAGATCAAATGCCTTGATCCAGTCTGACTTTTTTTTTTTTTCCACAGAGCAGGAAACCATTCTTACAAATGCGCTTTGTGAACTAGATTTTGGGAATTCAGTTAATTTTGTGAAGAAAATATGAGCAAACTGATTTTAAAAAAAGAAAGAATAGAAAACATAAGTTAGGGTATGAAACTTCTCTGAAACTTTGGGAAAACACTTATAGGTGTTATAGTACAAAGGTGAAGTTCAGATTGTTTTTACTTTTTGAGACAATGTAGGAAAGAAAATAAATTTGCTAATTAATTAGCAGGAAATATCCTGAGATAGCCATTAGGGAGAAATGCCTATGAAAGCAGTACCATAATCAATTAGCAGGGATGCATTCTTAATTAAGTTCAAGCTTTGGGAATGGTATATGCTGCAATGCTAGTATTGAATTAATAATTTGTAAATAAGACTGTGGCTAGAAACTGCAGTGTACAGTTCTTACGAAGAATCCACTCTAAAAGCAATTATACATTATATTTACTTTACATTTGGCATTTTATGACCTGCAACCTAAACTAATTAAACTCAATAATAAGATTAGAAAATACAGTTTCTGCCCAGTATAAAGCACTTAAAAATTTACCTTTGCTTTCAGAAGTGACCACCCAAAATCATTAACATGAAGATCACAACCACTCACTAGAATGAAGTATTTATTCAACTTCTGCTGCAGAAATGAAAGCACTTTTTAAATTATTTTGACCACATCCAGGGAAGTAATTGAAATATAAACATGTTTATCGTGATTTTTTTTTTGCAGCAGCAGACAACTGCAGCATCCTTGACATCCCTATGATGGGTCTATCTTCATCACAAATACCCTTTTAGAAATAACACTCTGGGGATGACATTTTATTCAAGTTTCACTGCTCACAAAGTATTTCTGCAAGAAAACATAATTTCTAATCTGAGAATTAGATTCTTTCTAAGGTTCTTTCTTACAGCAACAATAGAGCAGCTAAGAGCAAGGAGTGACCTGTAGCACTCCTATAGACATTGGCTTCAATAGCAATATTGCTGGACATCCACTACTTCAGCATCTCCACAAAGCACTTTACATCTCTTGCCCTTTGCAGGTTGTAGGTACAACAGCCTTTCCTGTGGCATACAAAAGTACTCATTACTTTTCTTATTCTGCTGGGAAGAAGGACAAGATTTGTCTTGGATTTTCTATATAAATAAAGATCAAGAATAAAATCTTTACTTACGAACAGTGTTGCGCTGCTTTTCCAGTGGCATTTCAGTTTTCACTCTAGATGACCTCCAGAGGTTCTTTCCAACCTACAAGTTTCTGTGGTTCTAGTGGTTTTTTTGCAATATCACCTCCAGTAATGGAGAAGTTTAACATGCTGGTCATAAAGTATAATACACTGATGTGAGAGTAGAGCTGTGCAAAGTGGTGCTTGCTTGTTAGTAGGGAAGCATAAATGAAATCATAAAAAGAATTTCCTACAACTCTGACTAGTTTTTATCCAGAGCCATGTCATCTTGGAGAAGAGGGAAAATGAAATTTGAATGTTAGATTTGCAGCTATTATCACATATCCAATGACAGTTATGTAGATGAGTTATCATACACCGAGTGGTGTTCAAGGAAGCCATTAGTCCATACTGCTGCTTTTACTGGCACAGCCTAAAACTGAAGGACAACTCTGCCTCAGGGTTTATTTATATTATAGTATAACTGAAATAACTAAATCATACATTACTGTCAGGAAAGTTATTAGTTAGCCAAATGAAGCTATATAAAAATTAGATTTTCTTACTCTGCAATACCCATGACTTATAGGCTCACAGAGTAACAATGTGATAAACATATTGGTGAGCTACTCACAGTAGTAACTACACTTTGGGCCTACACCTTACCTCTCCTTGGCTCATGCTTGAGGCTTCATGATTGTTGGGTGAGAACTTTCCAACATTGTTTTCTCTGACTCTGCAAGGAAAAGCTCTTAAAATATGGATGGTCTCTAGTTCTGTCAGCATGGCACAACTCTAAAACATTTTCTGCATACAAATTTGTAGCTGTCATCACAGTCTTGGCATAGCACTGTTTGGGTGTCTGCATGTCCCAGTTAGAGCTGTGGTGTATGTGACATGCAAACATTCTGTGCAAACACAATAAACCTGATGTGTCCAACATCAGGTTTACTTTGCATGCACATCTTGTCTGCATGGAAAATGTGATGTGCTCTGAAAATCTGATGCTAGTCTGGTGGGTCTTGGTGATTCCTTCATGCCCTGAGCATGTACCATACAAATCCAGAATATAAATAGCAGCAGATCTAATTTTCTCTGGGTTTTTAATCTTGGATTCCTTCATGTTAACCATGAATTAAGTGTGGGAAGAAAGAGACCACCCTGAGGCACCTGTAACTTTGAGCTCACTATTACAGTTTAGCTACCAATGCATGGAAGAATGTGCATTTTCAGGAGAAAGAACGTAATTATCAATGCATTTATTTTTGGAAGCAGAAGAGGCTTCAGCAGTAAATACAAAGCACTAGGCTACCACTCCACTCATTGCTGAGTGCTTTACAGGGGGTTCCAGAACAAGTAGATCCCAGGCTGGATGCTTTTGGCAAGATCCTGCTGCTTTCTTCACTCAGTGCATGAGGAGGCAAACTGGCAATTTGACAGGATTAGAACCTAATTCCATTTTATCTTTTAATCATCTGTTCATTCATTAGTATTTGATCAGCTGAAGAATGTGACAAGTTACTAAAACAACCAAAATATGTGGAATACTTCTTATTAAATTCAGCCTTAGATCCACGACTTTTCAGTGCATTCTATATTAAGAAAGACATGTAATAATGGTCCTCAGGAGTGAAGAAATGCAAACTTACATGTTAATTTGGAAGTGATTCATTCATTTTCATGAAAGATTACATATACGATATTGGATATACGTTAGCCAAAGGCATCTATCCTTAGAATATGCCTTGTTAACTTTCCAAGGAAATGGGATCCAAAGATATTACCATAGATGAAGCGTCTAGTGACGGAGTCATTTTTCGAGCTGCCTTTGATTGAACTGCATTGCTACAGCAGGTATGCAAGAGTGCACGCTGGATGCATTTTCAAAGTGACCCTGTCAAACTCATAGTGACTGTATCTCCTCTCTCTGAACTTTTGATAAAATGCTCATGATTACATGCTGATTTTGTCAGAAACTCCATCCAGGCATGAACAGTGTGTCTACTGGCAGCAAGGTCACGATATAGCAAGTTTCCATCCCACTAAATAACCTATCATTAAGATCTCATTTTTACCAATTTATTGCCAAAGCTCCTGTGGAATGTATCTATAGATGTTTTCTTTTTAGACACAGTTTAGCAGATGATCTGCTTTCCAGTGAATTCTAACGACTCCGAGAAGTGCAAAGAAATGCTCTGTGTATACAGCCTGGGTTATAAAAGTCTCCGGATAGCACATACGGCACTGGAACGGGGAGTGTTTTCATGCCTTGGTGGTGGCTCAGTTTCTCACACCTCTAGCATTTTAACTATCCATATTGTCACTGACTGCATTTATCTTATAAAAACCAAGACTGTGACTAAACGATGTCCATATATTTTTACCACTTCTGCACTTGATTTGTGGGGATGCAAATCCCTGCTATTAACAGGGCATCACCTTGTGTTCAGATTTGATAGTCCCTGCTAAGCCTAACTGTTCTGTTCTCAGTTTGTTTTTCTAACCCTTCTTTGGTTTTAGAAGAGGAGGAATGGAACAATTTAATTGTATTAAATAGCTTTATGACAGTAGAGAGATATTTCTGAGACATAGTATATTTTGCTTCAGTTTTGTTCCTTCTTAGAATTTTAAGTGCTTTTCTTTCACCACCTGAATACTTTAGCTTCTGTTTCCTCTCTCTTTGGAAAAGAAAATATGAAAGAAGTTAAGTCAGTCTTCTGATTTTATTCTGGGAGTGCTTCAAATTCATCAACAGAAACTGCAAGAACAACTGATCACTGCTTGCTCAAGTTGCAGCAATTTCTAAATCAGAAGACATTCTCTCTGACCAGATTTTAAGATGTTCCCCACAACAATTTCAATAAATTAATTCTCTGAAGGGGTTTGGTATGGCTTTTGTTTGGCTTTTCTTTTCCCCTGAAGTTCTAAGTCCTCCCCCTCTGTTTCTCCATAGCACTGTCCTAATCCATTACCCTATTCATTGTTTTTCATAAAACTGTAATTACCTCAGTGAAACTGTTTCATACACATGTCAAGAAATATATAATGTACTTTTGCCAGAACATACTGTCGTCTTGAACAGCTTAAAACCAGCAATAACAGCAAGAGAGGATGACAAATAGCTCGTTTATTTGTCTGTGATGGATTTGAACCACAACACCACCATAAACTTTTATGATCTACAGTAGAAAGTAGCCTTTACCTACTGAGGCACAGAAGAAAACTGCTACTTGCATTATTTTATAACTGCATAGTCTACACTTATTTTTTCTTTAATGTGCCAAACCAAGTGGCAGTTTCTATGAGCCTATTGAATGCTGAAATGCAGTTTGCATTTGAACCATCTACCTCAAAGCTCTGTGCTCCAGAGCTCTCCAGCCACACACAGAGCTTATTTTTCCATGTTAAGTCATAAGAACTCATATGAAAAAGTTTATACAGAACCTTTAAATTAAAAAAGGCAAAATTAGCAAAAAAACCCCTAGTAAAGACTGAAGGAAAACACTTTAAATTGTCATTATATTTTCTATAAACTGCATTTTCATCCTCTCTTACTGTTTGTCTCTTTGTATCCCAAAGTTAATATAATTTTGGTGACATTCTATTTTCTACAGCCTAAATAGCCCTTTCTCCTTGACACTTAGGCAGTTTTACCTGACAGGTCATTAGAGGGTAAATGCTTTTAATGAGCCTCCTTCAGCTGTGCAGTATTTTATTTAAACTTTCTCCCCAGGGAGGAAGGAGTCGTGTACCCCACAGGGTGTCTTTTGATTTACTACTGAGCCTCTTTTGCATAACAGGCCACAGAATACAGTAAGAAAAAAAGTCCATATGCCATTACTGAGATTTAATACCACATTTATGAAGAGTCCTATTGCTATTTTAGGAGGGAGGTACAAAGGGTTTGTTAAAAATAGAGACAAAAATCATTAGGTAGTAAAGGCATTGGCACGATGCTTTGATCATTTCACAGAATCCCTCACATCCTGAAGGGGCTGGTGATAAAGCACCTAGTGCCACTATTTGAAAGCACTGCTACAGTTTGGAAAGCATTCAGTGTTTAGCTGTGCAAAGTGAGTACACTCCTGACAGATGAGTTTCCTTGAGACAACTTTTATGAAACACTTAAGAAACCAGTTCTGACTGAGTCATTGAGACCTGAGGAAATATTTAATAAACACTGAGCTTTCCCCTCAGCTCCTCTGTCTTCTCAAAGGAAAATAATTGCTTAACATTATTTACTTCATAACTTCACAATCCTGTCGCAATACACAGTGTAATCACATCAATTCCTTCCTTGTACACTGACTTGCCTGTGCTGCATAAGCTGAGAGACAACTTTTCTGTGTGTTCTGATTATTACAGCTTGACAGGCCCATGTCATAAGGGTATCTGTCAGGACAGGCCAGATTTGATATCAACATGAATCCTTGCACAGTAGTTGACTTGAAGGCCTGTTACTGAATTAGAAATCTGTTTTATATAACATAAGTGTTTGATGTACTAAAATATGACATGGGTGACAACATCACTAGTGGAACCAACCAAAGTGTGTTAAAATAGCTACTTAGTCAATTCAGAAGTGTGCCCTGACATATGTCTTGTAGTATTGCCAAGGAATCTTTCTGCCATTCCTTAGCCACCTCCAGCGTTGACTCTAGTGAGAAAGCTTAATACTGCTGCAGCTGTCAGCCTCAGAGCTCTGCAGCAAGAGCATTCTTGAGTTTTCTCAGCCTTAAGACTTACCAAGGGAAAAGCACCTGATCTTTAAATCCCTACTGACCTCTTGCTCATCCCACATTGAGAGTATCTTTGTTTTCAAATTGAGATTCCTCCTAATCACAACATCACAGTTGGGTTTATAGATTCTTCCAAGAGCTGTTCTCTTTTAATCCCTTGGCTGGAATTACTACTAGTTTTGTTCCTTCAGGTGGTCTGTATTAAGTCTCACTGTGTGATCTTTTAGCCTAGTGGCATGGACGATGAGAAGTGCCAGAAAGCAGTGTGCAGCTCCAAGCTCACTTCCCTCCCACCTGCACCAAACAATAGGATATCTGTATGACAGTAAGACCACCAGTCTTAATTTAACCTTGGTCTACCTGCCCAAAAGTGACTTTATAACAGTAGGAACTGCATGGCAGCCTTGATTTGCAAAACCCAACCCAACAGTGCTTATCGTTGCTGCACAGAGCACCAGTATTTTACAGATTCTTCTAGCGATCTTGAATATTCAGTTTAGGATTTGCTACATAACTAAACTTGTTTAAAATATAATCAAGCTTTCTATTTCAGAGAAGACATTAGTTTTCTCTCTCGTATATGTGTGTGCATGTGATAGATACTATTGTGTGCAACTCTGTTACTTTAGTAATATCCCTCACCGTTCTAAAAAATCCATTTAAATTCTGCCCTGTCTTTTGCCTTTTTTACCTCCTTTCTCCCATTCCAGATATGTGACAGTGTTATTAATTAGCAGACATAATTTGTGGTATGCTTTTACATAGAATAAAATGATTTTATTTCTCTCTATCCAACTTTCACATTTTGCAGAATAAATTTTCATTTAGAATTTTAAAGCAAACTGTCCTTGAGTAGCATTTTTTCATTCAACCTGACAAAACTTGGATAGCACGGGCTTAGAATGTCATGTGGGTTTTTTTTTCTTTGCTTATTTAAGGGTTGGTTCCTCTCAAATCTTGGTGTTGTGATGGGATGAATCTGATATGCAACAAAATGAACAGAAAGTGTCTCAGGTTTTCATGCCACTGACAGTGATAAGTTCATTATTTGTAGGCAGGGGTTCAGCTAGCATCTGCCACTTTCCCAACTACATTTGCCATTCTGCAGAAGCATCTCAGGAAGAAGAATCCTCTGTTATTGTCCTACCACTGTGTTCCCTTCCCTTCTGAGGTGTTAATATGCACAACTGACTGGGGCCACAGGGGAATGTTACTGCATACAACGATCTTTGAAGGTGCTCCACATACTCATCAACCGCTAAATATAATTGTATAAAGAGTATAAATAACAATAGAACACAAAAAAAACCAGGTATAAGAAAAAAAACACAAATGAAAACTGAGCTTTTCTCCTGTTCTTATGACTATGCTTATGCTTTGTAAAATTACACATGGTACATTTGAGTAATAAAATACCTGGAAAAATTAATAAAAACCTTGATAATTTATTCACACACACATACACACAATGTCCTGCCTCAGCTTACAGCAAGTGCATCTGACTCAGCTGTATATTGAATTTTTGCCTTATGGTAAATTGAATCGCACTGAACAAATTGAAAAATAATTCAACAACCAAGAATTTGTCTGCATGAGAAACATCCAAATGGTTTCCTGACAATGGCAAGACTCATGGACCTTCCATTTCAGGCTTCAGAAGAGAACAACCTCTTGTGCATACTTCTAGCATTAATAACCAAGAGTAGCCTTTGTCATTATATCACACAAGAATTGATGAATGTTTTTGGGAGAAGCTCCCAGCACTTACCTAACAAGTTGAATTTGAGCAAAACTTACCAGTCCGCTAGAATTACAATCATGTGTAGGAAGGTTTTACAATAATCAGAGTATTAGGCAATGTTAATGAGGAGACAGACCTCTCATATGGACTCACAAAAGAGTGAATACAGTAGTGAAACTATTTTCCATCTTATGATAATTTCTTAATGCAGGAATTGATAGAATAATTTCCTCATGTCACTCTCACCATAGTAGGCCAAGCATACAGATGAAAATTATTTGAAAACAGAGACTATTAGCAAAAAAATGGAACTAATATTTTTGTAAATTTAATATTTTTCTTTTCTTGTGACAATCATCAAACACTCTCAAAATTGACACTTTAAGTTCTGTAGCATGTTTTTGGTAGCTAAGTACCAGATTTGGAATATATACCAAAGCACAGCAGGTTTTTTTATATTTACATAGTTCAAGAACAAATTTGTTTTGATCAGACTTTTTTCAGTGCTTATTCTTTGGCTGATTCTTACCCAGAAAAAGTTTCAAATTAAAGAGACACTTGTTTGACACATTGTCTGCAATAGTATCTCTGAACACAGTGATTTGCTCAGTATTGACTTAAAGTGCAATTTATTCAATGAAAAGACTCTAAGGAAAACTAGGATGCTTCAGGAATAGCATGAAGTATTGACCTAATCCAACCTTGCTTAGACAAACTGGCAATATCAAAATTGAAATAGTACATCTGGAGGCAAGAATAAAAAAGTCTGGTGCCTCTACAATTTACATATTCTTCCAAGGAGCAGCATAAAATAAAGCCTGAGCTGCTGTTGCAAAGCAAACCTTCTGGCTATGTGTAAATCTCTGCATAAAATCCAGGCAGCAGATCCTGAGCTGACACAGACTTCAGACACAGGAATTTACATCAGCAGATGATCTAGCTCTGCTTGGGTTTTTACGCTGCAGTGTGATGGAAAGAGCTGGAATCACACGGCAAACAACCTGCTTATGCAAACCATTTCCCAAGTAGCTCACTGACCCCAGAAAGTTCAGTGTGATCTGAAATTCCTGGCTCACATGCTTTGGCTCTTAGTGCAAATTTTCACAAGCACAAAAAAGAGCCACAAAGTGAAAGGTACTTTACAACCTATTACTGAACCTGCAGCAGCAATCTGTGGAGTGGCAAATCCAACACCACCACTATGGATAAGCAGATGTGGCATCCTTAGCAGCAGAGACAGAGTCAGAGCTTGGCACTTCTTTCTGTTCCTTCTCTGTTTTTTTGCTTTGTACAGGCTGCACATCATTTTTTCAATACACCCTTTTCACCATAAGACATTTAAAACATGTTTGACACACATACATGTTCTCTGCTATGCCCCAAAACCAATTCCACTCAGCACTCAGTGAATAGTAATTGTCCATTTATGATCTGCATTTCCAGTTTGGGATCTATAGGACCATCCCCTGCCTGTTCTTTCTACATGTCAGCTGACCTTGGTTGCTGGTACCCCTCAGAACCTTTGCTACAGAGTAATCCACCACACTCAGCTACATGTTTTATCAAAATATGACTTTTTTTGGATTGTTCTTCTAGCTCTCTATGCTCTATTTTCATGTATGTAGCCAATTGCTACTTTAAAAAGCTGATTCAGCAACAGTTTGGGTTATATATAACAGAGCTAAAAGTAGAATTGTGTCACAAAGTCCCTGCCCCATCTTGCACAGACAACTTTTGTCCTAAAATCCAAAACTGTCCTTAACTTCTGCCTATGTCTGGGCAATGGGTTGGACCAGGAGGTGACTTTTTGGGGGGAGTCACTTTACATCCCCCAGCTCATGTCTTGATCCCTTTCCAGTCCAAGAGTCCCTGTACATGATTCCCTCCTGCACATGCATGCCATAGAAATTATTTTCTTGGAAGTGAACCAATAAAATAATATACTTCATAAAGTTTTGAAGCAACAAAATGTAAAAATGTCTGCTTAGTATGACTGCATTTGTAATAATGCAGTTTTTGCTTCATTCTTGTTATGCCTCTAGATCACAAAGTGTTGTGGGTTTTTTTTACTGAGGAAAGGGCTTTTCTTTCTGTTTCCATTTCTAAATCAGTATTAGTTATGAAAGAAGATAATTGCTAGTTTCTAGCTAAGGTTAAACAAAAAGTAAATTATTGACTATTTTCTACCTGAGGTCACAGGGAAAATAGAATACTTGAGATTACAGATTCATGAGCTTAATCTCAGGCTCCAAGTAAGACGTTATTGAATCATATATGGACAACAATAATCAAGACTGCAGACAGACATTATTATTTGATGTTTAAGGGCATTTTCATTGAAAAGTTGAATATTGCAATGTAATAATCCTACAGTTTGGAGTGAGCTTTATGGATCTAGCTTTATGAATATGCATTGCATAGCTGTTTTTCTTTTCTAACTTTATATAAAAAGACTCATATGCTAATTTCCACTGCAGAGGATCTCTGATGAGCCCTGAATTTACTTCTAAGTTATGCTCTCATTTATTACGGGCTACGCTCAGAACACTTTTTCTCAGTGTTCAAGAACAAAGTTGACTGTACATAAAGGTCAGATCATGTGTAAAAGTCCAAACAACACAGCATATTTGGAATATGCAATGGCATAATGATCTAGTATCTGTTTTCCCTGTAAACAGCATTAATTTTAAAAATGTTCTTACACTAATATCAGGTGCAAAAATAGTCAGTTGATGTATATTTTGGGTCATTCTGCTTACAAAACTCATATGCAACAGCTTCTTCTCCTCACAATGGTGGTTTTAATTAAAACTTTTGAAGACTAGATCAGATTTCCAGTTGTAGGTTGAGGAAATAATACGTTCAAAACCCTATTCTAAACCTGAATGTTTTGAAGACTCCGATCACCTAAAGGCTTCATGTGCACATGTACAAACTGAGAGGGATCCCTCCCTACACTGACTGCAATGGCAGCAGATTTCGGCATTGATTAGCTACAAATTGCAGCTCTGTCTGCTCTAATGCTATTGCACTGCAAACCATAGAGTTGCAGTGTGTTGCTCTCATTAAAACAACTTAATCTACTCAACAGCAGAAGTTGATGTTTTACAAGCCATTTCATTCCTCTCATGTCATGAAGTGTTGCAGAAACACTTTGTTTACCCAGTGAGATGCTGTTGTGTACAGATCATATGATATTCCATGGGAGCTTTTCATAGATGCACACTGGATTTCAGGGAACAATTCTCTAAGGTATTGGTGAAAAAGATCCAGAGGCTTTAGGCAGATTTGCAAATCTTGGGATTTCCACCTATGGGCTTTGACATAATTGGATATTTGGGTTTTTGGTTTTGGTGTTGTTTTTTTTTTCTTTACAAAGTCACTGAAAAATGCAACATAATTGCTTGCAATGACTTGTTATAGAATAATGTGGAAGATGAAGTCTTGTATTTTGGTTTATTTTTCCTCTCCCATTTTTGCTTATGTGATGACACATCACTAGTATAACCAGAAGATAACGTAGCATTGTAATTACTGGATAAAAGACTTACTGTGCCTCCAGGTAGATGTGATTATTACCCTATACCAAGCACTAATTTACAGTACTCTATAGGCTACTTACTACTTGGAAATGTTACTTAGCTTTACACTTTTCAATAATGCCCTAAAATTGTTAATGCTGGTGCCATACTTCATTTTAACCATTTGAACTCTAGAAGTTATTTCTGTTGGTGCTCTCAAATCTCTTTTCTTACTTAAACTTTACTAGCTCCTTTGGCTGAAGCAATAAATTTTTATTATTTGTATTATTACAAAAACAGAAGCCCTAATTATGACATAAAAATGTGTGTGCTCATAAAGAACAAAACACAGTAAGGAAGACAGATGTAGGCTCCTTCCGTAACAGGATGAAATAAGAAGACACAAGAAATGACAAGATCTCAAAAACAAAAGAGCATGGCTGACTGGTAAAAGCATCTGATAGCTCAGGGAAGATGAGAATGATTTTAAACTAAAAATGTGTGATTAAAAGTTTGGTAACAAAAGTTTGAGCTGAGCTCAGAAGCTGGAGTGGGGTAAGATTGAGAGGAACAGAGCTCCAGACAACCTTAATTAGAACACTGCATAAACCAGCAGAAAATGAAGAGCAGAGCAGTGTTTTCAGGTGTTTGGTGAATTTAAAGGTTGAGAGGCTTAAGGCTTAATCATGTTTTTATTGTCAAGGGAAATGAAAGGAAAGATAAAAACAGTGCAAGAAACACAAGGAAATGTGATGGAGCAAGCAGAACAGGTAAACTAGGAAGTAGATGAGAAACTTGTGCTTCTTTGTAATGAAGAATGTTTGTGATGGAGAACAGAATGTCAAAGCAATGGGAAGGCAGAGATAAACACCTCATTTTGTCATTTTTTTTTCCCAGAAGAAAGTGACAAGATATTATGCAGTGATATAAAAATAAATGGAAGTAAGGGAAGAATAAGAAGGAAGCACAGATTTGAGAGAATTTTAAAACAAGTCCAAAAAATGTCGGATGCTACATGCAGGAAGAAGCTGATGGCAGTATTGAATAAGACATCTGTGGAAAAGGAGAAACAACAGCATGCCTCAAAGGGAGAGGAGTGCTCAATAAAATAGTAAAGAAAAGCTATTTTGTTGCAGAGAAGTGTTGTAGTAGGGCTGTAGATTAAATGAAAATGCAAACAAGGAAATACACTGCCCAAAAGAAATTGGTCATTAGCCTGTAAGATGAAGCATCCAGAATAAGTGTAGGATATTGTCAGGAGGAAAACATAGAACCAGGAGGAAATCTGCTGCTGCTAACGGGAAGAGCTGATTGAAGAGTAAATGTCAGTAAGTGAGACCAAGAAAGGGACAGAGAAGCTGTTTGCAATATTGCTCTGGGGAAGTGAAATCATGTGAAGAGAGCAAACTTGTTGGAAAAAACTCACAATCCTCATCCAAAATCTGAGCATGTAGCCAGAAATGTCTAAGGGTTTCCTGTGTTTTGCAAAACATGTCCTCATTTAGATTATATAAGTACTGCAGATTTGTATGGGGTTTCACATCACAACATACCTCAAAACCTCTTACCTGCTCTGACAGTAAATCCTGTCCAACTTAGAGCACACGTCCTGCTTTCCTTTCAGTTAGAACCCAATCCCTTTGCAATGAACAGTCAGGGTGAATCCTGAGGGTTAAGAGTCTTCCAAAGGTAATGATCTCACTCAACTAGGGTTAGGGTTAGGGTTAGGGTTGCCTAGAATAGCATCTCACTATTTGAAAAAACCAACACAGAAATAAACAAAAAACCAACCCCCTAATGGAATATATCTGTACACAAGACAAAGAGTGTGACTCCAGTGATGATGCTGTGAAGTAACATACACATTCAAATATACACTTGCATAAATAAAAATGCTTAGAAGTATAGGAAAAAAAGTGAGATTCTTGATCTTTGGGATAATGACCAGAGTCTTTTGTACTGCACATTCAGTTATGTAAAAATATTGTTTGGGACATTTTCTTCTTCCTTAGAAAAGTAAAGTTATCCTGTAATTTTCCTCAGAAAATGTCTAGTTGGAGAAAGCAGAGTAACATATCCCAGAAGAAAGAACCATCTCCAAGAAAGTTGTTCTGTGCTCTGATTTTGGAGAGAGATACCAGGAGCACTCCTGTTCACCCACATGATGACATCAGAGATAGGTTCTTCATAGGAATTTACCAACATGATGATCCTCAGGAAGGTTAATTGGAATTAACTAAAACATATGAACTTTGAAGTGGATCAATTACATTATCCTAGATCCTTGTGTAGCTATTCTTATTTAAAATTAAAATGATCTCCATTTAGTTCATCTTATTTCACTCCTAAACTAATGATAAAATGAATTAAGATAATTTCAGAACTCATTTGCATTAATTTTCCTGTGTACATATGTGTAAACAAGCACTGAGATCCTCAAACTTCCAACCTCATTCACTTTCATTGAGCTTATCAATAATGCATCAGAACTGTAAGTCTGGTTCCCAGACACAAAATCTTCATGATGACATCATTTGGGAGGATCACAATATCCAGAATAATGGAGAGCACAAATCTCTTAGCTTGGTAAAGTTTTCAAATACTTTAAAAAGAAAAATTCCTTTAGCTGAACAACCTTTTTATGCAATTGTATTAAAAAGTGGGTCAGAGTAAATGGAAAATTATGTAAACATCTTGATTTACACATATTCCATTTCCAAAATAATAACATCCTTAAGACAGGAGAAATTTGCAAAACACTTCACAAACCCCAATATATACAGTGATTACAATGTTCTTTAAAGGCCAATGAGCATAAAACACATGAGAAAATGTGCAATCCTGTAACATACAATTAAGATCAAATAAATCTTCCAGCAGTGCTGCTGAAGGAAGGCTGAGTGTTTATTGAGGTTATCCAGCAAATGGATGATGTAATAGGAGTTCTAGTGAAATAATAGAATCATAGAATTTAAGGGTTGGAATTGACCTTACAGGTCATGTAGTCCCCAACCCCCTGCCCTGGGCAGGGATACCTCCTCACTACATCAGGTTGCTCAAGGCTCATCCAGCCTGGCCTTGAACACTGCCAGGGTCGGGGAGCCACCACATCCCTGGGCAACCTGTGCCAGTGTCTCTCCACCCTTACAGGAAAAACCTTTTTTCTAATGTCTAACCTAAACTTTCCCTCCTTCAGTTTGAATCCATTGCCCCTTGTCCTATCACTGCAGCTCCTAACACAGAGTCCCTCTCTGGCTCCTTGTAGGCCCTTCACAAACTGAAAAGTTGCTATGAGGTCTTCACTCCTTATATCTAAGGATATAACTCAAATATTCTATGTATAATGCTAGGAACAAGTCTGAAGCAAATGCCATGCACAGTTTATCTCATGTGATTGGCAAAAAGCACCATGGTCTAACAGTTGTAATAAAGAGAGCTCTAAAAAATATTTTTAAGGCTATAGATTCCAGTGAAAACCTCTTACATTTATTTTTCAAAATCGAGAAAAATGGCAAAAATAGATTCACATGAGAGAACTGTTAGAATGTTTGTTGTGTGACGAAGTATTCCAGTGTAAACAAGAGTTCATAGCGATACAATAGATAATGAAATCTTGCTTACTGAGTAATAGCAGTGAAGGTGCAGTGCCCTGAATGGCCAGAACCACTGTGCGGTAATTAGGAGGCTTTTCACCAACAAAATAATTACAAATTTCTTTGCATCTGCCTAATGGCTGAATCTAACTAATTATGGATACATAAATTGACAGGAGCTCTTTATTAAGTACTACTGTTCAACTGCTAAGAATTAATATTTTTAAAATATAAAGCCTTTGCTGCATTATTTTTTCGTATAGGAGAGCTGTGCCAAATGTCTTTAAAGATGTTCTTTCAGAATGGAGTTCTCACTGTCTTCTGTGCAAGGGCAGAACTTAGTGAATACTATTATGGGGGAGGAGTATAAAATACTATAATGATGTAGACTATAGGTAAGGAACAGGAATCAGGAGAGACACCTGCTGTTTCTAATTCTGCAACTGGTGTTGTGTGACCTCAGAGACCTAAATAGTTTCCCTAGTTTTCAACTGAAAACACTGTGTATCTTTATGATACCTAAACCTAAAAACATATATAAGAACATATAATTCAGCTGAAGAAGAATTTTATTACTGCTGGGCAAATTAACACAAAAAGTTTCAAAGCTGCTGTGCTCACCATGGCACTCACTTGCTCTCTCAAAAAATGGGCGAATGCCTGAAAAGTAGCAGTTCTTTCTGAAAAATGAACTTGTAAAGAGCAGTGGAGGTAGATTACCCCGGATTAAAACAGTTTAAAAAAGACTCAGATCGCAAAGGTTTGCTTTACCTCTCCATCAGACTCGATGCTCTTTCTGCGATATTTTACACCTTAGAGCCACACACAACTCGTGGGGCAATTCTGAACAGCCATTATCCTTCCTCTTTTTAGCACACTGATTTGGCAGAGTATTTGCTGCTTTTTCACCATAATCAGGGCATTCAGAGAATAAAGAATAACATTAGTCCAGATTGCTGCTGGTCCTACTGCAATTATAAACCAGAGCTGTGCCTGGTTTGTGTTCATTAAACAGGAAGGTCACAGGTAGCTTTGAACTGACACTCATTCTTTGTGTGCAAACACATTCTCTTTCATGTACTCACCCTGCCTCTTTCATACTATCCAATGTGAATTCTTTGACACTTCCTAAAATATTTTAAAGCGAACTTATTTAAAAATTGGAAAAGTCAACTCATTAAATAACGTATTTGTAGTAAGAATCTTTTATCTTCCACTGAAGGCAATAACAAGAGTCTCTCTGAAAATTTTCAATAGACAACAAACAGCCTCTTTGAGTTTAGTGCTTTCTGAAGTGACTGATCCTTTCTCAGGAAGGTATTTTCCATATGCAGTAGGTATATGGAAACTGCAAAAAAAAGGAAAGTATTTTGAATTACATTTACTAGAAGTTCTGCCATTTTACATCTTTTGAATTAATAGAAATGTAAAGAGTACTTTTGAAAGTCATATGGCTTTCCTGTTGTTTCCTTTGTTTATGATGGCTTAATTAAAAGCTAAATTCAGTTTTGGACAAACTGTACACTAACTGATTGTGAAGCAGCAGGATCTCTACTAAAGACAACATGTGACCTGCATACTCAAGTGACACAGTTAACAAACAACTCTGCTAACAGGTACATAAGCAAAATCCATCTGGGATAATAATTCTGACTGTAAAATAGCTTTAATTTGTTAAAGAAGATTCCACATTATTCGCAGTAAGATCTATCCAATATTAATTGATAATTACATTACTCAGCAGTAAGTACATGTTGTTGGGTCTATCCTGCATGTACACAGAGCAATGTAAGGCACTGAGATTGCATCATGGAAGCACCAAAACCCAATCACTAACCTGCAGGTCAAGAATTCAACAAGAAGCTGAATCAGGAGCAATATGGTGAGTGAAAATACTTTCCTTTACAGTCCTTTATCTAAGATACAACTGTGGTATATCTGCTGCACTCTAAGATATTTGTGCATTACCTGAAGTAGCTCATACATCAGAGAACACAAGGTGAAACTGCCATTTAAAGCAGAGCATTTGGGCATATCCAAATTGCCTGTAGGTTCTGCACTTTCTTTATAAATTTACATTTGGTTTATGTCTTTTCCATTTCCTAGGAGCAATGTTTACATTTTACAGGACAACTAAATCACAATTCTTTCTTTCTTGCATTCCTTTCCATCTAGCTGGAGAATAGACAAACGTCTTGAACTTGTTCTTATTTGAAATTATATCACTCTAATGCTCCTCACACCTCAGCAGACTCAAACCTTTTGATGCCATGAGATGCAGAAGCAGAGAAGAACTTTTAATACACACAGTATTCAGTAAGAAAAAAAAGGAAGAAATATTTCTTGTAAGTCTGTGTTTTCTGCATCTCACACCGAAACCAGTTCTAAAAAGAGCAGAGATTTTTGCTCATTTAAAAATGAGTTATGTGATGATTACCTCAAGGAATATTAAGAGAAACATGAGGATAATTCCATCAAGGCTTTTAAAAATCCTGTAAGCGATTTGTCTTTCTTTTCCGAGGGTTAAGAATCTCAGCTGCAATGGCAGAAACAACCATTTATCTGCCATTGTTCATTCCCAAGAGTTATTCCTAAGCACCACATTAGTTTTCACAGGGAGCTAACTACCTCGACTTTTATTCACAACATGTACTGTCTGCACCGTTCATTGGTTGGGTCATACACAATTTACTCTTTTATGCATTCTCATCTCATTTTTGCTTTCTTATTTAAATGCAGTATTATTTATTGTGGTGTAAAAGGAAAACAGCCTCAATCCAAGGTGATTGCTGAGACAAAAGAAGCTCTAAGTAATGTCTGTGGTTCCTGCCCACAGACTGTCATTCCCTACATTCTTGTACCTCAAGCTGAGAGTGGGATGATGTTGGGGTTTTTTCCAGGTCTTTATTTCTAAGATCATTTTCTATCTTTGTTTAATTATAGAGATGTCAGTAGCCCAAAGAAATCTAGGAAACATAGAGTTGTAAACACACTAAAACAGTGTATGACATTGGCAGAAGAGATTTCAATTGCTATTGTTATCACTTCTTAGCCTTTTTATTTCTTGCAAGCTTTAAAAAAATACTTTAAAATGATGACTTATGGCATGTATAGTTTCTCACAGACTGTAGAAATATGTGAGCTTTGACCAAGCAATAGGAATCCTGTGTTTGTATGTAACTCCCTCACACAGTGATTTTGGGCAGAGCACTGTTAAGACTGAAAATGTCCAGTACTAGAGGAGATGATGATTCCAGAGGAATTCTATGATTCTATGATGTGCCTGAATTAGGTTTGTGCTTGCAACCGGAGGCCTCTGTCTGTCTGCAGTTTGATACAGCTTATGATTATAAAGTCTTGGATGCAGATTTTTTCATTTAACACAGTACATTTTGTTGGTGTGTCTTCATTAGTGTGCGATTTGTTTAACCTTTACTGCACGCTACAAACTGAGCTATCAGGACAGATCAGTTCATCTCCTGACAGGGGACTTAGTCATCTCTGTACTACCACTTTTTAAATTCATCACAGAGGTACCTGACTCTTCACTAATAAAAATAATAATGAATCTACTTTCACTGTGTCATTTGAGAAGAAGTATGTGATGGACAAGAACTAAAGGAATAAAGGTGGAGAGAAATTAAGATTGAAAGTACTTACAGATGTTTGATGAGCAGTTGGAGGCAGTTAGGACTCAGTAGGTCAGAGTACTTAGAACAAAGCTTATCTGAAAAATTCTACAGGAAAGTTTGAGGTTGGAGTATATTGATTTAACAAATTGTAACATACTGAGAAATATACTGTTTCACTGATGTAATTAGACCTGCTCTGGGCTTCATGTTTAATTACAGAAATAATGGAAAATAAAATCACAACCTGCTATCTATCCACCCTCATAAAAGGTGACGTAAATCATCTTTACAGCCAAACGCTAAAAAAGCTGCTTGAGAAGTATTCAGTCCGCACCTTCCTTCCACTGATGGCCCACAGTGGCTGATGCAACACTGCAGTCTAAGTCATAGAATCATAGAATCAACCTGGTTGGAAGAGACCTCAAAGATCACTGAGTCCAACCCTACTGTGGTTATTAGACAATGACACTAAGTGCCACATCCAGTCTTGTCTTGAAAACCTCCAGGGATGGGGAATCCACCACCTCTCTGGGCAGCACATTCCAATGCCTGAGCACTCTCTCTGTAAAGTCCATGCATCAGGAGAATTAGGCACCCCTATCTGCATGTTGTTGAAATAGAAACTCAGCAGTCAAGAACAAAAATAAATCCAACAGTTTGCTAACCAGAAAGAAAACTAAGTGAGTATTGGTAAGAAAATACTAGAATAAGGAAAGAACTGTGATTAATGTGTATTCCTGTCATCTGCTTTGCACAATACATTTCCCTCTTACACCTTCAGAAGGAAAGCTATAGAGGAACACGCTTACACTCAGGTTTTCAGTTTGCCTGTACAGATGTCAGTCATTCTATCAAGTTTGGCTTTCTCATCACATACTTCACTTTTGCATTTCTACATGCATGGCAACCATTCTACTCATTTCTTGAAAGCCTTATTTCCATTTTATTTCCTTCAGGAAAGCTCTGTATGGGATCTGTTTAGCAGGATGATACATAACCCAAGTTACAGTGCTCACACCAGACTACAAACAGGCATTGCTACAGATACTCCACCCAGTTATGAGAAGGTATGGGGCAAGACAGTCCTTTTCTGGAACCAGAATTATTTCCCATTAAGCTGCCTAATGACCCTAGGATATTGGTAAGCCCTAACCATTTCTTAATAATGGATATTATGACTCATCCACCCATCCTGCCTTACTTTTCAATGCACCACTGGAAAGATAGGAAACCATTTTAGGAACATACCCTAATACATCATAGCAATTTAACTTCTAATAGATTTTATTATTGCTTTTAATTCTTTTTTTCTTTCAAGGATATTGATTTTGAGAGTACACTATTCTTGCAATTAGATACAACTGGTTTTGCAGTATGTAATCATGTTTGCTTTGTAAGTTTTGCAGGAGACAAACTGCCTTAATTCAACCCTCTGATCTCTCAGAGCCACGTACAGATGTTACAATAACAAGGACATAAATATGATCCACAAGTTAGTGAACACAAAACAACACTGTACCTATAATACATTAATGAAATGGTTTTATTGTCTGACTTGTCAACACACTAACACCTAAACCTGCTACGTTCTCACACACACACAGCACTTGGAAAGCAGTCTAAGTTAGCAGCTGGGTAGCACAAAATGCTCTTTTTAAATGTTCATAGAATCATAGAATCATAGAATTCAAGGGTTGGAATGGACCTTACAGATCATCTAGTCTCAACCCCCTGCCCTGGGCACAAATATGTCTCACAAATGTCTACCCAGAGCTGCAGCCCCAGACATCTATTCCTCAGCAGGCACACACTCCATCCTCTGCAAAAGAATTCTATAGAGAACATATTTCATGGTCTGCTTCTCTGTGAAGATTTACATAAACCCAGCAAGCTGCTTCAGTGAGAAGGTGCTGCTTTACAAGGCTAGATTGCTGTTTGTTCTATCAATAGTACTTGTTTAAGCATTACACTCTGAGCAGCTTCTCTTCTATTAACAATTTTGCTGCTGTTCTGCACATATTAAGCAGCTTCCCCAGTGATGCACAAACGAGGCATTAAACCATGACAAGAAACATTATTCTAGTATTATCACAAAAAATATATTTGCTATTCACAGCACTGACATTTAGACCTTTTGGAGAAATAAAGTGTTAAAAATCACATGGAATTTTGTCAGGACCTTTTTGGACAATTAATGCTGATTGCTATAGGTATGACCTAGTTTAAATGTTTGCTTTATTGTCCTAGTCTGTCACCTAGTCATAGCTCTTTTATTTCTAATTGCAAAGTTTCTTTCATTTTTGGTGCACTTCGAGCAAGAAATTGACATTTGCTTTAGATATCAGCAGGGTAGTACCAGTCCCTTTTTTTTATGACCTACATGAAAACATGGTCATTGTTGCAATAGGGAGTTTGATTTTAGTACACACAGAATTTCCCCCCCAGCATCCTTCAAACTGTAACTTGCAATTATCAATGCCAGAGTAAATAGCAAATTGCTGCCAGAGAATGTAAGAAAACAAGACAGCTACTGGTTAGTGTTCCAGAAAAGCTAATGGTCTTTTTTCATGATTCCATCAAAATTAAGTAGGACTAAAATGACACAAATATGCCAGGCATAATTTGGGGACCAAGCTGTCTTGTTCACCTTCAATGTTCACACCAATCCTGGAGCCAATACTGCCTCAAGCCCTTTTGTAAACAATAGTAGAAGTTACCATAAAAACTTTCTTATCTTGAAGTGATCACCGTCTTTTCCTGTCTGCAATTTACATTAGACCCTTTGTTTGAGAAAACACCTGAAAAGTTCAGTCACAAAGAACTATTCAAAGCAACTCAAAGACCTTTGGAACACCACAGAAATCATTGTGCTCCCAGCCACCAGGAGCTGTCACTATTCCTGTGAGTGACTTAAAAACTAGTAAGAACAAATGCAGGAATTGACTGTTGTGTTTCTCTATTGACTCATGGCAACATAGTAACATAAATTTTTCTGCATGTATATCTTTTTTTTGCTGCTAAGGGAAATAACAGGTTGAAGTGTATCTAGCATTTAAGAACCCAAATACATCCCTTCTTTCCTCAGGGGGAACAAAAAAAAAAAAAAGCTCCTGCACCAGCATGGGTATCTGAAATATTTAAAACTATAAAACTGTCTAAGACTATTATTGATTTTACTGTGTATGAAGCAGCTGAAGCATTAGACAGCAGACATTCCTAGCCATAAACATTACAAGCTATCTCTGTATCTTCAGCAAATACAGAATGCTGTTGTTAATGTAGCAGATTATTCACTTTGGAATCCAAGTCCTGGAAGTGTCCTTGGTGTCTGCTCCTACATACTTCAGCCCCAATGACAATCAGAAGGGCAAGGCTACTACTGCTCCTTACGATGTAATGCCATGGTAAGCACATACCTGAAGACTCATCTTGCTAGGGACTTAGCCTTGTAATTGCAGTTGCAAATCTGCCATATCTGAAAGTCTCAGGAACTTTTTCTAGCCTTATTAGACATGAGAGAGCCAATCCAGCTCAGTACCATTGTGCTTATGAAAAGCTGCCCAAAACAACTTAACTGACCGTATCACCCATTTTATACCCATGGCTATCCTAATTCTAATTTAATAAGAAACAAAAAAAAAGCTACTCACAGGTGTAATGGCCTTGTTTTAAATCACACACTGCATGGGGATTAGGAAATAATTATTATTCCTCTTTTAAGGTATGCAGATTATCATGCTGCTAATTATTCTCAAAGGAATAGAAGAGATGAGAAAATAATCTAAAACTTTTCCTGATGGAACTAAACTCATGACTAGGCTTAATAGGCTCATTATAATTACCAACAACTTTTGCTTTGCTAGTTCCAGAAAGAACTGTTAGGATAACATTTGAAGCTGATTTTCAACATACAAAAGTTCTGTTGGCTGTCTACACAATCACACAAAAATGGAATAACCTCTCTGTAGTACTTTGGAAAGAAACTTCATATAAAAAAAACCCAATTCTTAGATGTAATGGTAACATAAATGCATTTTGGGCCAGCCTAGAAATGTCAGACATGGACAAAGAGATATTTGGGAGAATTTGGGTAATTTAGCAGGCAGCCCACATAAACTGGGAAGGGCAACAAGGTTCTCAGTACTCAGCTAGAGTGACAGCTCTGCACAGCTCAAGGCTGTCCCACTGAAAATCCTTTGCAGCTTGCACTTCAGCAGAACAAAGCTTTGCATCTGCTATGCTGCCATCTAAAGGGGATGAAAAAAGGGAGGAGGATTAGATTTTTCCTTGTGCTCTGTGGGAATTATGAACTAATTGGCACTTGACTATCCAAATTCTAGGTTTTAATTAGAACAGCACTTGAAACCTGAGGGATGTTGACTCAATGGAGTGGACTGGATCACCACCAGCAGTGATGTAAAACTTGTACTTTTAGAGATTTCTTTACATGAGAATGTCAGGAGTCAAATTATTTATGGACTGCATGACAATTTACAGCTCAGAAAAATGAACACAGAGAGCTGTGTAAACAAGGGCCTCGTTCCAGCCTTTTCCTGCTCTAGGACTGAGTAATCAGCCACACCAAAGTCCTCTTTAGTTCTCCTCCTCAGTCTACCTCTGCATCAACTTGAGAAGAAATTGGAACCTGGTAATATAATTTAATGAACTACAAGATTGTACTCACCAGGTGTGTTTTCCCAAGAAACCTACAATGCTAATTAAAAAACTTAATTAAAAACATATTTTTGGTAATTTATCACAGTTTTCTGCTTATTCTTTGCTATGAGTTCTTTTAAATTTCTGGTTTGTGCAACTACATTTTAATCTACATTTAATAAAAAAACAAACAAACAAAAGATAGGTTAGGTCCCATTAAGATTCCAATCTCACAAATAGAACATTGAAATTTATGTAGTTTGATTATATAAAATGTTATTCAATAGTACATCACAAAACAAAGAGTATAAACTAGTAAAGAATTGGGTTTTTTTCTGGTTTTGCCCTTGCACTTTGTTTTAGACTTTATTTTGTGTACTGCAAAGTGCTCCTAAAACATGACCACTTTAGTGTTCATTTCTTGCCTACAAAAGAGGCTTTTCTCCCCAGATCCTTGGTTTGCTACATTGTCCAATTTACCTTCAAATAACAAAGGGAGGACCTACTGATTTCTAAAACCAGTAAGTTATGCATATGAACACAAGGAAATTAAATCAGAGCCTGGAACTAGACAATAATATTTGCAGTTATTCCCAATTTCATACTGAAAGTCACTGCTTATGGCAGCATTGATTGCAGAGCTCATATTTAGGTTCATGGCAGGAACCAGAAATAAACATGAGCTGGTAAAAGAAATAAACAGAAATAAGTAGATATCAGTACTAAAAGTGATTTTGTTTAAAGAAGAAATAAGAATCAAAGTAAACCAAAAAAAAAAAAAAAAAAGGAATGTTAAATGAAGTGAAGCTGCCTGATACCAGATTATTCAAATTGTTGGTTTAACTCTGGATTTACCACAGTCATTGCACATTGTTTCAGATGAAACCAGTCAGAGCAGTATGACCAGACTGGTGATTACAGAATGGCACTACAGTAAGGATAATTTCCTGTCCATCAGATTGTTTCTAGACAATAAAAGTTTTTTTATTAAGTTGCCTTCTGACCTGTGTTTCCAGCATTAAAATGGAAAATGATCACAACAGCTTTGTGTAGATAAACTGAATAGTGTTGATGAACTACTTGGATAATACAGGGAAACAGGTCACATGGAAAATTGGTCCAGCCTTTTTTGGAGTGTTTGTTTCTTTGAACAAGTTAATCACTGCACTATTCCAACAAGAAAACACACCCATATGACTTACAAAACTTTCTTAAAATCCACTAGCTCAGTGGCCTGAAAGCTGCACATTTGTCTTCCTAAAGAGAAAAATTAAATATATATATCTAGAACTTGTAGAAAAGTATACTTGAGACTGTATAAACAAAGAACAGAGGATTTCCCAGCCCCTGGTACCAGTAGACACAGCATGGAGCAGCAAGTTCAGGGAATGATAATGATATTTTATTACTTGTTGTTACTTGACCTACAGCAGTAACTGCACAAAACTCTTCAAAGAAGTTGAGTATCTTTTCCCACATATTCCAAACAAATAGTAGCTACTGAACCATAACTAGTTGAAGTCAGACACCTAAATCTCATCAGCTGGAATCAGGCTGTTAATTCTGCTCAGTCAGATCCCTGCAAATGAGGTTTCATAAGGTACATTGTACACAGTCAACTGCTGAAAACAGTTTTTATTTTCAGCAAAATAAGCCAAAATTCACAATGATCATTCATTCTATGGCTTATATTGTGCAGCAGAAAATGAAGTTTAAAGTACATAAAAGAAGAGCCTTGATTTCCCTTCATATTCATAGAAAAAGAATTTGTAGAGAGGTTTGTATACGGAGGACAATGAAATATGAAATATTCATTTCAGTTCTGTACTTTCAGAGTAACCAAAGGTGATTTTAATCCACATTTATATATGCCACAGCATGAATTAACCAGGTGCCTTCCTCAAGAGTAAGCAGAACAAGTTAAAACAACCAGAAACATGGTTTAATTTGTATTTTCTTCTGCAGTCACATTGAGCAGTCTGTACACTGCCATGCACTGGGCTGAGATCTCTGCCACGAGGCCTGGCTGAGGCCAGAGAATTTGAGCTGAAGAAAAATCATCCTTGTTCTTTCCCACTGATTTTAGAAGAGATTTGGTATATTTTAGCTGGAAATATATTTATTCAAATTACAGAAAAGAACAGCCATTGCATTGTTCGTATGCAGCTGTTTGTGAAAAAAAAAAAACAGCCTGAAAAGATTGAATACTTTGTCAAAAAACATTCACCTCAAATAATTCCAAAATGTATCTTCATTATTCATTTTGATTTAGAAAGTGAAGTTGAAAATGGAACAACAAAATCTCTGATTTTACCAAAAATACATATTTTGATTTAACATTACAGATCCGAATTCCCAGTGTTTTTTAAATGACTTTTAGAATTTTTATTTAACATAACCAGTTTGAACACCTCAGGTCATTTTTTTGGCAGGTCTTAACTGGAATAGAAAATTGAGAGTTTCTCTGGCAAGCAAACAGCTCATCAAAGTAGATGACAGCACATGAATCAAACTGATGCATGTTTCAGTTTGTATTATTAATTAAAAAGTAGGACTTCCAGGAGTTTGCAATACTGGATTTGGTGAGGATAATTTTAAAGGAAAGCTTAATATATTAAAAAGTACCAAACATCTAGAAAATAGAAACACACATCAGTACTTGTCTGTCATCAGTCAAGAGCAATTAAAAGCAATAAAATTGTTGAGAAAAAGAGCCAATTTGTAAATTAAACCTCCTTAGACACAGCCAAGTTGCAAAGAATCACTTTACTTGTCTTCTGCAAGATCCAAGGAAAACCTTTGTGACTGGAAGCTCTAATTCCAAAGGCCTAATGTATCTTTCCAGACAACCATGTGCACCCACATCTTGCATGCACACGTTTTATTCATTAAAGATGTAGTTAGAGCTCTCTTTCCACTCTAAGTCTGTTGCTTATTTCACTGCAGAAGCAGCAAAGCAACACTGCAGATTATCACACGTCAGGAAAGCTGCAAGGAATCCAAAGTCAACAGAGCTCATTTGCTGAGGTCTTAAGAACAGCTTAGTTTGTGGCCAGCAACTTGCTTCCTCCATCATTTTGTTTTGGAGGAATTCTCTCCTGGCTTGTTGCAGGCTTTTACAATAAATAAGATATGCAAGGCAGAAGTTGGATACATTTACCCTAAAAACTGGGTCAAAAGATAATTCTTTTAAGAAATGTTTTTTAAAAAAACCCCACCCTACACAAATGCACAATGTGTTATCCAGGGCAAGGGGAAACATGGAGTGCCCTACCTTGTGTTAAATAAACTAAGCTGGTAGAGCAGCAACACTCTGCAATTATTTATTAGGTGCAAGTCATTGCCTGGTTGCAAAAAGAATGTACTTCAAATGTTGTGAGGTTTGTCAGAGAGAAAAAAACAGACAAACTCAGAGATAGGATGTTTCTGTTTATGTGAATCTGCTCGCACTGCTCTTAAAATATATTTCAACTGCAGGATGGGTATCATATGAAGTAAAGTTTATACCTTCCTATTAAATACCCTGAAAAGATCAGGCTGCATTCCCCTAACAACATACTAAAAATTGCATCAAAGGATGTTACTTGGACATGCTGGTCAGAAACTGAGAAAGGCTCATTTCAAAATTACTGGGAGATTCACAGCTATTTATGTTAAAAGATGACTCCAAGGCATGAGCAAATAGGGAAAGGCAAGCACATTTCTACCACACCAGCTGTAAGCAGATGGGAGAGAATTAATTATCAAAAAGAGTTAAGTGTAAGATAGATTTTTGTTCCTGCAAAGGAACATCACATAAATTACCAGGGCAACACAGAAAGATTTCTAGGGTAACATGAAGTTAAAATAGTGCTCTGTGCAGATAAAACTAGGCTGTCTCAGAGTTTAAAATGGTATTTTTCCAAGGTTTATGAGTAATCAGTTGAAGAATGTCGGTGAGTTTGCTTGTCTCCAATTTCTTCTTAGCCTCCACGGATCATTGCACCTGAGCCTGTATCTCCCTCGGGAACTTATTACGCAGTAAATAAGGCTGTAAATTTACAGGGGACTCTGCACTTGCTCCACTTGTAGACACTGTTAATGTGCCATAAGAACCCTCTGTAAAGTTCACTCTCCCTTTGCAAAAGTGAGCAACACCGAGCGTAGAGAATCTACATGAAGAATCAGTATGGATCACTGAATGGGATGTGATTCCCATCTACATTTACTTCCTTGCAAACACAAACATGTCTGTTTAGGAAGAACAGTAGAACTGAACCTCTGTGTGCCAGAGCACTTGCTGCAGACACTTTTTACCAATGTTTGGGTTTCCTACACCCAGGAGCCTCCACCAACCACTGCTGCAAGTACCACGATTAGCTCTCACTTTAGTGTAGGGATCAGAGCTGGCTCTCCTTATTAAAGAACTAAACCAATATAAAAGTAAATATAACTATAAATCAGAGGAACGATTGCAATGTAGAAAATACTGCCCTCAGAGCTGAGAACCATGGAACAGCCTTTGCTAAACTTTTTAAGTTCCAGTGCTGCTTGAAGACTGCGGTGAAAGACTTTATTTCGTTCCAGTTGAACAGTTGCAAATGTTACACCTTAGTGGACTTCTGTGGTCTTATCTAAAAGCAAATGCTCAAGCTACAAACTGAAGGCTGAATTTCATGAAATTAAATTAAATTGATTAAAAAATAAAATCAATTCACAAAAACTAATAGCTGCTTTCCCTGTGCTGCACTGAACAGAAAGGAAAATTTTCCTGAGTGTTCCTATCAGAACATCCTCTGGTATGGCATTTTATAGACCATAACATAGCCTGGATAAGCCTTTGAATTGTGCATTCCTTGCTCTTCTAAAACTCATTTCTTTTATTAAAGCATCAGCTTGCAAAAGCATTATGAAATTTCATTTTCTGTGCTGAGAAAAACAAAACACAAAGCAGCAGCAAGAGGTCCAGAATGCACAGTGCTTCTATCATTTATGGCTGCAGAGAAAAAACCCTGGAATATATAACATTTCACAAGAATATATGGAAAATTATCCAAAGCAAGACATCCTCAAAATACAATATTAATACAAAAAAACAGCCTCATGATTTTTTTCTAGAGTGCCCTTCACTAAATTTGAACACATGAGAATGAGAGTACGGAAAGCACATTCTTCCTCTGTAACCATTGCAAGTGACCTATTTGTGGAATCAAATCCAGGAATCATTTATTCATTAATGTCTGAAAAAAGCAGAATTTTCCAGGCTGTTAATGTTAAGGATTCAAGCTTATAGGGAAAAATAAAAGACACAGAAACAGAAAAAAACCAAAGCAGTACCATGTTAGCACTACTCAATCCATATGACTTTACAACTTTAATAATGATACTTGACCTTAAATTAAAGGACTTTTTTCAACATTTCAATGTGCTGTATCAGTCTGAAACCAGAAAATTGTAAGCCTCTGCACAGTGAAATAGGTACACACACAACTACATGAGCTGAATTATTTGAAGATAATTCAACTCATCACATTATTTGTAGCATTTCTTATAGCAGGATATGAATATATTCAGCTGAAGGCTTTCCAATACAATTTGCAAGGAGTTATGAGAATTGGATGTATTTTTCCTTTTATAATATACACTCCATCACTTCTCCAAAGCTATTGCCATTCTGTAATGAATATTTCTGATTATTTATAACAGAGAAAGGGTCAGGGAGCATTAGAAATTGAACTCCTGCAGAACAGAGCTGCATCCCAAGATACAGCGCTAGTGGGCAAAGTCTGAGATTTCTTTCACTCTGTTGTTTGTGACCTCAGTCCTGACCCATCTGTAAATGTGAGGGGTAAATATGTCTGCTTCCAGCACAGTCCAAGGTCTTTGACAACCAAATATCAGGTAGCTGTACGTGACTGAATATGTCCATGTGCCGAGCGTGTTTTAAACCTCAATCCATAAATGTGTTGTCTTGAATTCAAAGAGTATTATTTTTCTCCCCCAGGCCTAGAACTAATGGAATTGATTTAATTTACTTTGTGTTAATCATGCCTCTTACTCATCAAACAATTATTTACTAAATTTCAAAACTGGTTAAAATAAAATTGGTTAAAAAATTGGTTAAAACATGTACAATAAATTGTGTGAATTGAGGAATCCATTTCGGCAGTAGCTAAGGACATACAGAACCCACAATAAGAAGGCCAATGGCATCCTGGCCTGGAGCAGGAACAGTGAGGTCAACAGGACTAGGCTAGTGATTCTTTCCTTGTACTCAGCGCTGGTGAGGCCACACCTTGAATCCTGTGCTCAGCTCTGGGCCCCTCAGGTCAGGAGGGACATTGAGGGGCTGGAGCAGGTCCAGAGAAGAGCAACGAGGCTGGTGAAGGGACTGGAGCACAAGTGCCATGAGGAGAGGCTGAGGGAGCTGGGGGTGTTCAGCCTGGAGAAGAGGAGGCTCAGGGGAGACCTACTCCCCCTCTGCAACTCCCTGACAGGAGGTTGGAGTCAGGTGGGGGTTGGTCTCTTCTCCCAGGCAACCAGCAGCAGGACAAGAGGGCACAGACTCAAGCTCTGCCAGGGGAGGGCTAGGTTGGATATCAGGAAGAGATTTTTTACAGAGAGAGTGCTCAGGCATTGGAATGTGCTGCCCAGGGAGGTGGTGGATTCCCCATCCCTGGAGGTTTTCAAGCTGAGACTGGATGTGGCACTTAGTGCCATGGTCTAGTGACCACAGTAGGGTTGGACTTGATGGTCTTGGAGGACTTTTCCAACCCAGCTGATTCTATGATATACTCTAATAAATGGCTTCAAAGTAATGGGGTAAGAGCAGTAGTTATGTATCTGAGTATTCACAGTAAAGTTTTAACTCAGGACCACTTGAAAAGAAAATGAAGTAGGTATAATCTTGTTTTGGATTGTGAAAAGGATGAAGCCAAACACCAACAGAAAATAAACTAAGGAAAATGTTGCTGTGCACATATACATTCCCTGTGGCCTCTGTTCTGAAATTCATAACCTAAGTAGGTACAGACACAGCCTAAGAAAATAAGATAGGAGACATTAATAAAAGCAAAATTTTGTAAAAAAATATTGGAATTGTAAAAGCAAAAGAGCATGTGGTTACACATTGCTTTATAAGATCTTTTTTCCAGACCATTTTGCACAATACTAATGTTATCAGTGCTTGCATGTTCAGGTCCTAACACTTTTCCTGAGCATTCTGATTTGAAATTATTTGGATATTCCAAAATGAGTGAATGCATTCTTATGTATGTAAAACTCATAATTAATGCTATGAGCATAGTACCCAAGGAAAAGATGAGACTCGGATGATGAGAGTCTTTAGAGATTTATCATAGTTATCAGATCTTGTGAGTTACAAAGTATTGGGAACTAAACCCATAAAATACATGGGCTTTGCCCTGAGCGTTTTTAATGGGTTAAAAGACATTTCACAGACAAAAGCAATTAGTGACTAAATTCAGGAATTGGTAATATCATCTTGATATGGAGCTGAAGATGCCAGGGGGTTCCATTTGAATCTTTTTGATGTTCTGAATTTTAGTTAATGATAAATCTCTTTCTGTGGGAGTTCTGCATGTAGCTATATTCAGACAGCAAAATTATGGCTGAGTCCTCTTCAAACACCCCCACCCCTTCCTTCTAAGCATTATGGAGAGTTGCTAAGATAAGGAAAGATAATTTTTTAAATGTTAATAATAAATATGACAGAAAAGCATATTAATTCTGTGCTAAGGTCCAGAGAATGAGCATCCATAGAGAGAGTGAAAACAGTAAATATTTGTACATAAACATAGGTTTAAGCCATTGAGGGAACGTTTTGGTATGAAGCATGGAATTTTGTGCTCAATTTTTGAGTCATCATATGTTAAGCCTAGCCAGGTAGCCTTTCTAGCCTAGATTATACCCTAGACTGTAAAAAGCAGTCAGTTCTATGGAATAAAAGATAAACAGCATAATATTTGGTTTTTCCCATATTCCCTGAAAATTGCTGACATTTTAAATGGTATTTTAAAAATAGACATGTAACTATCTATGCATATGATATGTATTTTTACACTCAAAATGTCTCAAAACATTAAATTATTAAGAAAAAAAAAAAGTGGTTTAAAGCCATTTTTCTAACTGGGAGACAGCTAAGGTGTTGTGCTCATCACAGCCAACCTCCTGAAATCAGCAGTTCCAGCAAGATGGCAGATGAATATTAAAATGTGCAGATAATTTATTTATTAAACTACAATGCGAGGGGAGTAAAATGCAATAAATACAAATCATCAGAAGAGGCAGAAACTCCATCCATGTGTCCTTGCAGTACAAAGTGCATGTGTGTGTTTGTGTGTCTTGTCTCTCAAACTGCAATGGAAATGATGATACAGCTAGAATTTGAAGAATCTTCTTTATCTTCTTATTAGAAAATAAATGGAGAAGAGGTATCTGCAAGGCCCAATCTTTTGCATGACTTCCTTGAGTGAAGTTCTTCTACAACTACTAGCTGATAGCAGCAAGCACAGCTGTGGAAAGTACACCCAGTCAGAGGGATACAGCCAGTACAGAGAATTATAGAATCATAGAATCAACCTGGTTGGAAGAGACCTCAAAGATCAACAAGTCCAACCGTAACGTGGTTACCAGACCATGGCACTAAGTGCCACATCCAGTCTCAGCTTGAAAACCTCCAGGGATGGGGAATCCACCACCTCCCTGGGCAGCACATTCCAATGCCTGAGCACTCTCTCTGTAAAAAATCTCTTCCTGATTTCCAACCTAAACCTTCCCTGGCAGAGCTTGTGTATACTCTCTGTCTGCTTCCTATTTCTGTATGTTTACCTAACTAACTTGCTAAACTGGGACTTTAGAATGGGGGGGGGAAATGCAGGAAATATTTCTGAAGAGCATATGTCTGAAGACGTCAGAGAAATAGTTTGAAGAGACTAAATTTTGTTATTGTCAATGAAAATGTCAGCAGCAGCCTCAGCCAAGCTTTTAAAACAGTCACTTTCCTTCCAAAACTACATACTGAAAGGCAAATAGCATTTTTGTTTCTATGTGAAAAACACAATAGAGAAAAAGGCAACTTTAAACTTCAGGATGTTGTACCAAGCTGCAGAGTCTGTAATGAACAGCTTCTTTGTAAAAAAGGTTAGGGCCTGCAATGATTACATCCTCTAGTGCTGGTGTAGGCACCTTTGAATATTAAATGATTTTTGTCTATTGGGCCATTCCTTGCAAACAAATTATTAATGAGTTATGACTGCAAGTGGATTAGGAAATGACATACAGGACCTTGCTTCTGCATGGATTATACAGGTATATCTGCCAATGCCTTTTCACAGTCCTGTCTTTAGTTTAATGTTCAGATATACAAATATAATTCACCAAGCTATCATTTTTTTGTTAACTGCACTTTGCAGACAGTGCAGAGCAATTTGATGTCTCTCAAGGTGGATAATAGCATGAATAATTCATTAAGCTCACTGGAGTTAATGTTGTTGTACTCAAGGTTAAGTATTCCCCCATCTCCATATAAGGAATTACTTGATTGCTTACCTTAAAAATGAACTTTCTTAAAAACATCATTGTATAAATAATGGGATATCTCTGACTGCCATAATTTGTAAGCTAATCCATCAAGGCACCAGCAAATAACCATATACTGAACAAGTTTGGTGTTTTGTTTTTTTTTTGATGTTAAAAACCGTTAAAACAAACACACCGGTGTAGTAAAACAATTCTTTCTCTGAGACAATTTTTTACTCCTTGCAGTACCTCTGTGAATGATGAAGGTGATTTTATTTATTAAGCACTATATTAAAAAATAAAAGCAAAATCAAGGGACTATGTCCAGATTAGCCATGAGCTTCATAAAGACTAATAAAGCTACCAAGAGGCAAGCAACGTGCTACTTAGTCAACATCACAAATAAGCTGTAGCATTCAGATTATCCTTGGACAAATTGTGGGGGGAAAAAACCCTCCAAGAAACAAGGCCATGGAAACAAGCCAAATGGTTTGGCTGGTGGTTGATTTAATTAAAAGCAGCAGCCAGACAGTTAGCTACGTTCAACTGAGGCTCAGCAAATGACTTCACCGTGTCCTCTATGTGAAGTCCTTCTGCATGGCAAGATCAAATGCTGCAAAACAAAAGTATTTTCTGACAAGTGTAGCCTTCACCTCTTGCTAACAACTCGCTGATCAAACTCCAATTGAACCCAGTCAGAAACAAGGACAGTGTTGAGCCACTCTGAAGGGATTTAGCCTCTCAAAGAGAGAGATACGATGGACTCTCCAAGGAATAGCAGACTGTAGATTGGATTTCTTACTTGGAAGATGACAATTCCACAGGACACTGAAAGTAATGACTTCAGTATTCAATAGGCATGAGTTACCTCACACTTTCAGTCTTCAGAAACGCCAGTCAGGAGTACATATTAAAAGATCATTTACATATGAGTTTAATCACCTGACTGGCTATGTTTTAAGATGAGCCTCGGTACAGATACCTATACTACAACATTCTCCATCTCAGAGTATTGATGCTCTCATAGAATCAGAGAATCATAGAATCAACCAGGTTGGAAAAGACCTTAAAGACCATCATGTCCAACCCTACTGTGGTTACTAGACCATGGCACTAAGAGCCACATCCAATCTCAGCTTGAAATACTCCAGGGATGGGGAATCCACCACCTCCCTGGGCAGCACATTCCAATGCCTGATCACTCTCTCTGGAAAAAATCACTTCTGAATATCCAACCTAACCCTCCCCTGGCAGAGCTTGAGTCTGTGCCCTCTTGTCCTGCTGCTGGTTGCCTGGGAGAAGAGACCAACCCTCACCTGACTCCAACCTCCTGTCAGGGAGTTGCAGAGGGTGAGAAGGTCTCCCCTTAATTACACTGACAAAACAAACATAACTTGATAACACCACTGAACATTTATCTATTAATAATGCACTGATGGTGGAAAACAATTGTGAGGCTATTTCAGTTTTACTGCATTCCACCAGTACATTTTGAGGGCTGACTCTAAATACTATTTACTTGGTTTCTGCCATCACAGTGGTTCTGCCTATTTAGCTAATTTCCAGCTCTCTTATTTCTTGTTACAGCAAATGATAACAAATTATTAATTTGTCTGCAGATGACATTTACTGCAGAAAGCTACACCAAAGAAAATGGTAATACAATGGCTTAAACAAGTCTAAGTGCCAGCTACCAGGCACTGTCATCAGTGAAACAAATTATCCAGGTTTCTGTTCTGCTGATGAAATAATAGTCTATGCTATGAAAATTGTACTCATAAAGCCACACTGAACTCCAAAGGAGGCTTCACTTAAAGAGTCCAGGGAGCTGAAGACCCAATCACTGACAATTCTTTATTCACATTTTAAAAAGAGTAAATTTCTTGTGGGGAATTGTAGAAAGAGAGTATGATTTGCTAATGTTAGCAAAGGCACAGGACATTTGTCTATGTGGGGATTTCACAGCGTTCAGGTGAAAAAGAAAATATGTTATTATGGGAAAGACAATGACTCCTATAAAAACTGTTACCCAACAAAATCAGGAACTCTTCCATTTCCAAGGCATGAACACACAAATTCCTTTTGGCTTTCCCACATAACACTCACACAGGCTGAATACTATAGAAAGTTTGGAAGACTCTACTTTGAAGAGAGCAGTTTCACAACTCCAGCAAGCAGAATTAAAGAGCAGGTTACATGTTTTTTTCTCTTGAATCACAAATGTGAAGTAATAACCACAGATTTATTTAAATCCTCATGCATGTACCTCATGCATAACACTTGCATGGACACAAAACCCATTAAAAGATATAACAGATTTGCATCTCTCAACTTCCATTCAGAGACATTACCTAGAATATCTTATAACTGAACCAATGAATAACAGCATGTTCTCATCCTTAAGTAACATGAATTTAGATCTGTGATTTCTGCATTATTTCTGGGCCATTTTCAGTGGAAGTATAAGGAGAGAGAGTGCAGCATCACGTGTTTGTGAGCCTGCTGGAGAAAAGCACATCCACAAGCAAGAAGGTACTCACATGCCACAATAAAACGACACCAAAACCAAACTAATCTAATTGAGATTTATAGGCCAGCAGTGGCTGTGGGTCCCTGGCAAGACATAGAGCTCTCAACTCCAATTTCCATCGTCACCTTCTCTGCTCAGCTTGCACAGTAAATGATTTTATACTGCTGGCAGTGATGTTGTGTCTAGCTAACATTTGCAGTTGGACACTAAGTTCAGTCAATCACTATTGTCTCTTGCCAAACCCCAGGAAAACATTCTGTTTTCCTAGAAACTTTCCAAATAATTTCAGATGAGTAGGCTTGATTTTTTTTTTCATGAAATGCATCTTTCCCATCTATAAATCTTCCATATATAAGTTTTTCTTAAAATTGTTCTGGTCTCAGATATCAGTGACAGCAGATAGCAATCACCCCACAAAGTTTATGAAGGCAGAGATGCCATTGCTGGATTAATGTTTCAGAATAATGAGAATAAGTGATGTCAAACAACAGATTGGCAAAATGAAAAATGTCAACATAGCTTTGAGAAATACATGTGAGGAATTACTTCTTCATTCATTTCTTTTTATAGGATTACTCTTAGCTTTTTCTTATGTTCTACTCTGCATGTTCAATCTTCCTTCAAATCTCCATCTCTTCCATAATTTCATCTGAAAATGTAGCTATTGAGTGCACACTGGCAGAAAGGTGTTGGGTCTTTATTTAGATAATATTTGCTTCTAGATAAAATGACCCTCAAAAATATTTTCTTTTCAAAACTACTAGGAAAATTCCACTTCTTAAATATGTCAACAACAGAAATGGAATAAAGCTCCTTAAAATTTAATAACTTTTTTTTACATTATCTTGATATGGTCAGCATTCCAAGTTGGCCAGCTAAGAAACTATGTAATTACAAAAAACATTTATGATGAATGCTTAAAAATATGAACATGAGGACAATATCATAGAATCATAGAATTGAAGGGTTGGAATGGATCTTACAGATCATCTAGTCTGGACACTCCCTGCCATGGACAGGGACACCTCCTCACTAGATCAGGTTGCTCAAGGCTTAAATACTTGAGAAAAATATACATCTTGACCTCTCACATTAATTTCTGAAAATACCTGTCATTTTCACAGCTTGACAACCCTCCTCTAAATAACCACCTGACAATTTTTCCTTGGTGCAACACCATTTTCATACTTTCATAGCTCACTTCTCAGACTTCAATTTAGCATTAGCAGTTTTGATTATATTTCATGATAATTTATTAGTGTCTCATAGAAACAAACAAAAAAGTATGACACTTGCTGAGCAACACTTCCCCAAACAGCACCAAGGACAAAGCAACAACACTATTTTTTCTTACCTGCCCCATCTTGAAAAAGAGATCTTGGTTTAGGTTATCACTCATATTGATGGATACCTCACGGCAGCACATGCATCCTACCTAAAGGCTGAGAAGGCAGAAAAGTGTACTCTGTTTTCTAGTACAAAAGCCAGCATAACTCTCTGTATTACAGGAAGATACACGGCTAAATGGGCTTTGAATGACAGCGGATGAGAAGCTCAGCATGAGCTGCAGTGTGAGCTCAGCCCAGAAAACCAATAGAGTCCTGGGCTGCATCAAAAGGAGTGTGGGCAGCAGGTCAAGAGGTGATTCTTCCCTTCTATTCTGCTCTCATGAGACCCCACCTGGAATACTGCACACAGTTCTGGTGTTCTCAGCATAAGAAGGACATGGAACTGTTGGAGCAAGTCCAGAGGAGGCCATGAAGTTGCTCAGAGGATTGGAGCATCTCCCCTGTGAGGACAGGCTGAGGGAGTTGGGGCTGTTCAGCCTGGAGAAGAGAAGACTGCGTGGAGACCTCAGAGCAACTTTTCAATATCTGAAGGGCCTACAAGGAGCCAGAAAGGGACTCTGTGTTAGGAACTGCAGAGATAGGACAAGGGGCAATGGATTCAAATTGAAGGAGGGGACGTTTAGGTTAGAAAAAGGTTTTTTACTCTAGGGGTGGTGAGACACTGGCCCATGTTGCCCAGGGATGTGGTGACTGCCCCGACCCTGGTGGTGTTCAAGGCCAGGTTGAATGAGCCTTGAGCAACCTGATGTAGTGAGGAGGTGTCCCTGCCCAGGGCAGGGAGGATTGGGACTAGATAATCTCTAAGGTCAATTCCAACCCTTAAATTCTATGATTTATAACAAAGAAAAAACACAGCATCAAACTTCACGTAATGTTGAGAACTTTATATATCCTTCCATAATACCCTTATTTGTAACTGTGGATCAGATATGAAGGACATGGGCTAAATAAAGTTCTCAGAGATGCTGACAAGATGTCATCCTGCTCATTTTTGAAATCTAGTTTATTTTCTGGCAAAATAAATAATTTTGCACTTGCTTGCCTAATCCTCCTGCAAACCATTTCATTGTCACATTATGCAGGATTTATGAATATTTCTAATATGACAAGACTACACATTCTTTCATTACTGCTTTCTAGCTATCTGGAAGGCCTGTCATAGGCTTGCCAGGTTTTCAGATACTGTTTTCGTTGAGCATGCATAGCCCATTTACCATATTTGTTAGTCCCAATATTGCTATTTCTCTATTAGGTGAAACAGCTATCAGATAATAGATATTTATTTTTCCTACTCTGAATGTGGAAAGGAAGTATCTCATTTTATCAATACATCTCATTTCTATCAACTTAATATTTCCTTTAATATAGATTATTCTCTGTATCTAATAACTATCTTGCAGTTTGTGCAGAGAAAGGTTTAAATTTCCAGTTCTCTCCAGATCAATAGTTATTCGATCAGCTTCATACCAAAATAGTTTTATCTCTATCTTTTTTAATACCTTTCCTCATTTGGCTTATTAGTACTTCTTAATCCCTGATGAAAACCCAAACCATCCCTCCAAAAAACCTCCAATAATTTGTTTCCTAAAAATGTTTGATATTTTCAGAGATAACAAATGAAAATGCAAAGATTCGCAAAGAATAGAAGAAATCAATTTTACCTTCACATATCAGATGTATGTATAGAATCTATTGCACTTGCTGCATAATCACAGCTCCAGATGAATAAAGGAAATATCTGCAATGATTATGTGTTATTCATAAGCACAGAATTTAGAATAATCTGCGGAGATGCTGTGGAAGTTTTTGACATTGAGGATCTCTAATCTTAGTCTCTCTTCCAATTTCATGTGAGATCTCACAGTAGCAGAAGAGTTTACTTGGGAAATCATCTTTCTTCATGGACATTTATGCTGGGGTTTTTTTTAAGTCAGACAACTCCAAGCCTGTATTTGCCAACAGCACTCGAGACCTGAGGTTGTCACTGTGCTGCTCCTGGGGTAAGCCAGTCTGACAGAAACAGCTGGTACAAGTCTGACTACTATTAAGTGCTCTTTAAGTATATGTACTATGAGACATTTTTAAAGTCTTGATATATAATGCAGTTCTATAAAATACTTCTCAAGACAATTCAACCTCTATGTGTTCTTTAAACAATATATGCATATACATAAAGTGTGAATGGAAAAACAGAATTAAGTTTAATCCATTAAGTTTGAATTTATGAAACATTTTGAGAAACTATTATACATTAATAATGAAAAACAAAAGGTGAATAAAAGCCACTTAGAAGGGGTGAATACTCATTGTTTTTCTAGTCTTTAATCCATCTGCTATTCTCTGGTGGACAAACATTTAATCAAAGATAACAAGAGTATCAAGATTTGTTACAGGGAGAAACTAAGCTTGGTGGCTCCACACTGAAATGTCCTGTATTGGACAGGTAAAAGAGCTACTGAGTTTATAAATTACTGGTATCAGAAAAGAAAAAAAAAAGATTTTTTAAAAACAAAAATTCAAATTTCAATCTACAGTTTTAATCTCAATTTTCTCCTGGAATTATTATTAGGGAGTTGTTACATTTTTAACCAACTCCTCTATTTAAACCAACAGAACAAACTTCCTTTTTGTAGCTCTACACTTATTACTTTGTGATATTTCCACGGAAAGTGCAATTAAATCCTAAACACTTTTCCATCCAAGCTCACTGGACAGATGAAATGCAGTGGGGTCAAAAGATTCATCTTTAACCCAAACTTTCTAATTTTTCCATCAGTTAAACTTGTCTTATGCTGAAAGTGCAACACTGCACGATCAGACTGGCAAAGGAACAAGATATATGCATGAACTATACATAATGGATGTTTACAATATCCTTCTTTTCAGCTCTTCTATCTTGAGAGTAGAATAGTCTCAAGGAAGACAAGAGTATCTCAGAAATGAAGCACTGAGATTACATTTATTATTAAGCAGCCTTTCCTTCAGGTTTGCAGTAGTTTTATCAGACAAGTTTCATTGTTTCCATACTTGATTGTTATTTTATGACTAGACTTCAAAATTGCACGATTCAAAGTTTTGTCTTGTATTTTTAAATACACCAGCAAGAGTGAGGTTCTTTTCATAGGAAATTATTTATATAGTGGCAGAGGTGGTTTGACGGCATGATCAAAACCAAGGGGTGACAGATCACGGCCTGTCAGCCCCATACAGGGAAAATTATCTCCATCCCATGTAATGAGATGATACTTGGGGCTTAGGTCTGGCAAGGGAGAATACCCAGACAGGTGTTTTCTTGCCTGTTTTGAAAGAAGTCATGCAAAAATATCTACTCCTGAGGTGCATAAATTTTCCATCATTACAGCATGTGGACAGAGATGCCAGTATGAGCACTGCATCTGGGACAGGGAGCACAGCCACTCTGGATGAGCTCCCATTCATTAGGAAGAGAAAAGGGATTCCAGATCTTGGCATGTAATGAACAAAACACTGGGACACTCTCAGCCTTCCTTGCTGGAAGTGCTCGACAAGATATTTGAACTAAAGGGTCCATTCAGTGAATGATAGAGAGCATGAGTGTGCAGTAGAAACTACAACCTTTGTAACACAAAGGTCTCAGTTCTCTTCTGGGAGTTCTTTTCCCCTCAACAAAAATGAATGGAAATTGTGAGAGGATAAATCTGAAGAAAAATTCATCCAATTCTTAGAAATGAACTCCTAAATTAATAACTTGATTTACAAAAGATTGTTGGATATCATGACAGACCTGGAATGGTTGTCACAGAGTTGCCAACATTTGGGATCCTTAACACTATCTGGTATAATGAAAGGAGGAAAACCATTTAACATGGTACCAGCTTTTCCTCTCCAACAACAATTAAGCTAAAGACATTACTATGAGTATATTCTACCTAATCTAACCAAATTTACTGCAAAATGGTGTGATACTCTATTAATAGAAACGGAATGTGATCAGCTTTTGAGATATGGTGATAACTCCAAGTTCAGCAGAATTTTTGATGGCAAATAGTGTAATGGTTCTTACACAAGGGGAGGAAGAAGTCATAGAATCATAGAAAGGTTTGGGTTGAAGGGACCTTAAAGACTACCTACTTCCTACCCCTCTGCAATGAGCAGAAACACCTTTCACTAGCCCAGGTTGCTCCAAGCCCCTTCCAACCTGGTCTGGAACACTTCAAGGTATGGAGCAGCTACAACTTTTCTGGGCAACATGTTGCAGCTCCTCACTACCCTAATCAGATAAAAAGGTCATAGGACAACTTGGTTTTACAAAAGGAATTTATATCTAGACTATTCAGAGCAGGCTGTGAAACTATATTGCCAAGTATTAAACTTTTCAGTGACTTTTTGCCACAAATGAAGAATAAACAACATATTAGTTTCAGGAAATCCACAGGTAAAAATACACTCATTAATGGGGAGAGAACTTTGTTGGGCATTTGGTTGCAAGGATCATCAAGACAGCAGATGCTGCAGGTTGACACTGTCTCAGACAAACTCTGCAGCCTGTGCTACCACAAAGCTCCTGCTGCATACTCAAATCAGAGTGTAAATTCTGTGGAGCCTCTACATACGTATCAGGCTGCCATTACAGATAACTTTTCTGAATATTCACACTATGCATTATGCAGAATACTATAATTATATT